>NW_015544290.1:97996-113257 GCF_001515605.1 Sinocyclocheilus anshuiensis | reverse complement strand
CCTGATCCGCCATGGCCTCCCGAGGCCCCTGATCCGCCATGGCCTCCCGAGGCCCCTGATCCGCCATGGCCGCCCGAGGTCCAGGATCCGCCATGGCCGCCCGAGGTCCAGGATCCGCCATGGCCGCCCGAGGTCCAGGATCCGCCATGACCGCCCGAGGTCCAGGATCCGCCATGGACATCCTGAACTACCTGCTCCGCCCTAGAGGCCTCCTGGGTCTCCGTCCTGTATCAGCCTCCAGGGCGCCCTCCCCCCCTCCCCGGTGGAATTGTTACAGCGCGGGACGCACCTTTCGGGAGGGGGGAGTACTGTCACAGATCGGCCAGACTCAGTCACCAATCAAGCACCATATTAACCAGCCTGCATAAAAGCACACACCTCAGACACCCTCACTGTCCGGTCTCGTATACACGTAGAGGACTCAATGACTTTGCTACTACTGCCATGTGAATACTTTCTGCATTACTTACCTCCTGTGTTCCTCCTAGTGTCTCCTGTTCCTCCTAGTTCACGGATCGCTGAGGTGTGTGCTCCTCCTGCCTGCATTCCAGCTCCTGTAAAGCCAAAGACCCGGATTACCCCACTCATCATATCCTTCGAACTATTCCCTCACCATCACATCCTCTGAACCCTACCCCAGTACTCTCTGTGACCAAATAAATCTATTTTATATATACCCACCTGTTGTGTCAGACCTCTTCCGTTACAGTAGGGCCCATGTGGTTGTTGAATATATATATCTGGAAAATCATCATTATCTTTGACTGTAACCAATTTATGTAATTTGAACAGTATTTTACTGTAATATGCATGTAAAATTTATTTGCTGTAAAGCAATTTACTGAACTTGCCCACGAAAAACTGACCAATCGCAAGAGCAATTTATTTTCTTTTTTTTTTTAACTCTGAGGTGGAAGTGGCGGTTAACAGACAAAATGTATGAGTAACTCACCAAAAAGGTTAGAATATTATTTTTATTTGATGTAAAACAAACATGATGTAAATTGTATTTGATGTAAAACAATGTTAACAGCAAAAAATTTTGCAGTTTTTCATATCGGAAGTGTTTTTGATGCCTTTTTTCTGACGTTCGGCCGTATCAACGTCATAACGGCGAAAACATTAACTGGTGAGTAATTTAATTTCACCTATATTAACCGAAATAAACTTTACTTAAACGAACAAACATGTTCCGCTGCCTCTTTGACACAAGTTAGCTCATCAGGTGGAGTCTTGGTAACTAAGAGCAGCTAACTAACGTGAAATACTGAGGGAAAAGTGAGTTAGACAACATTTTAAACAGTATTTTCAAGTACACGTTTTGATTTATTTTCAAGTTTGTGGTCTGGATGTCGTCTGCAATGTCGGAGGTGTATGTTGGAGCCTTTCCATTACCGTCATAACAGTGACAACATCAACTGGTAAACTAACGTCACTTAAATTACCCGAAGTAAACTTATTAAACACATATTAAGCATTTATTTAAACACATTAAACACTTATTAAGCATGATAACTTTTTGTATGTTCTGCTGCCTCTTTATCACAAGTTAGCTAACATTAGTTAGGCATACCCAGATAGCACATGTATGTCTGCAAGATGTCTGTTAAAGATCTCTTGATCTGGAAAGCTTCTGCTGTGTACAAACGTCTGACAGACGTCTATGAGATGCCAGTTTTACATACATTCTAAATCATAAACATCTTAAAGACATCGAATAAACATCTATTTGACATCTGATAGGAAACGTCCTATAGACGTACTGCAGATGAGCAAACACTCTAAAATATGTCTTGCAGATGTAAATGCATACGTCAAATAGACGTCTCTGTGATGTATGTGTGCTAACGTGAAATACTGAGGAAAAGTGAGTTAAAACTGACCATTACTACGTTTTTTTTCCTTTTGTTTTTTGAGTTTGTGGTCTAGATTATGTCGTCTGCAACCCGAGGTCCAGGATCCGCCATGGCCGCCCGAGGTCCAGGATCCGCCATGACCGCCCGAGGTCCAGGATCCGCCATGGACATCCTGAACTACCTGCTCCGCCCTAGAGGCCTCCTGGGTCTCCGTCCTGTATCAGCCTCCAGGGCGCCCACCCCCCCTCCCCGGTGGAATTGTTACAGCGCGGGACGCACCTTTCGGGAGGGGGGAGTACTGTCACAGATCGGCCAGACTCAGTCACCAATCAAGCACCATATTAACCAGCCTGCATAAAAGCACACACCTCAGACACCCTCACTGTCCGGTCTCGTATACACGTAGAGGACTCAATGACTTTGCTACTACTTCCATGTGAATACTTCCTCCATTACTTACCTCCTGTTTTCCTCCTAGTGTCTCCTCGTCTCCAAGTTTCTCCTGTTCCTCCTAGTTCACGGATCGCTGAGGTGTGTGCTCCTCCTGCCTGCATTCCAGCTCCTGTAAAGCCAAAGACCCGGATTACCCCGCTCATCATATCCTTCGAACTATTCCCTCACCATCACATCCTCTGAACCCTACCCCAGTACTCTCTGTGACCAAATAAATCTATTTTATATATACCCACCTGTTGTGTCAGACCTCTTCCGTTACAGTAGGGCCCATGTGGTTGTTGAATATATATATCTGGAAAATCATCATTATCTTTGACTGTAACCAATTTATGTAATTTGAACAGTATTTTACTGTAATATGCATGTAAAATTTATTTGCTGTAAAGCAATTTACTGAACTTGCCCACGAAAAACTGACCAATCGCAAGAGCAATTTATTTTCTTTTTTTTTTTAACTCTGAGGTGGAAGTGGCGGTTAACAGACAAAATGTATGAGTAACTCACCAAAAAGGTTAGAATATTATTTTTATTTGATGTAAAACAAACATGAAGTAAATTGTATTTGATGTAAAACAATGTTAACAGCAAAAAATTTTGCAGTTTTTCATATCGGAAGTGTTTTTGATGCCTTTTTTCTGACGTTCGGCCGTATCAACGTCATAACGGCGAAAACATTAACTGGTGAGTAATTTAATTTCACCTATATTAACCGAAATAAACTTTACTTAAACCAACAAACATGTTTCGCTGCTTTTTGACACAAGTTAGCTCATCAGGTGGAGTCATGGTAACCAACAGCAGCAAACTAACGTGAAATACTGAGGGAAAAGTGAGTTAGACAACATTTTAAACAGCATTTTCAAGTACACGTTTTGATTTATTTTCAAGTTTGTGGTCTGGATGTCGTCTGCAATGTCGGAGGTGTTTCAGTCTGTGTGCATTGAATTTATTTAATACACGAGTTTCACAATTTGAGTTGAATTACTGAAATGAACTTTTCCACAACATTCTAATTTATTGAGATGCACCTGTATATATCTGGAAAATCATCATTATCTTTGACTGTAACCAATTTATGTAATTTGAACAGTATTTTACTGTAATATGCATGTAAAATTTATTTGCTGTAAAGCAATTTACTGAACTTGCCCACGAAAAACTGACCAATCGCAAGAGCAATTTATTTTCTTTTTTTTTTTAACTCTGAGGTGGAAGTGGCGGTTAACAGACAAAATGTATGAGTAACTCACCAAAAAGGTTAGAATATTATTTTTATTTGATGTAAAACAAACATGAAGTAAATTGTATTTGATGTAAAACAATGTTAACAGCAAAAAATTTTGCAGTTTTTCATATCGGAAGTGTTTTTGATGCCTTTTTTCTGACGTTCGGCCGTATCAACGTCATAATGGTGAAAACATTAACTGGTGAGTAATTTAATTTCACCTATATTAACCGAAATAAACTTTACTTAAACCAACAAACATGTTTCGCTGCTTTTTGACACAAGTTAGCTCATCAGGTGGAGTCATGGTAACCAACAGCAGCAAACTAACGTGAAATACTGAGGGAAAAGTGAGTTAGACAACATTTTAAACAGCATTTTCAAGTACACGTTTTGATTTATTTTCAAGTTTGTGGTCTGGATGTCGTCTGCAATGTCGGAGGTGTATGTTGGAGCCTTTCCATTACCGTCATAACAGTGACAACATCAACTGGTAAACTAACGTCACTTAAATTACCCGAAGTAAACTTATTAAACACATATTAAGCATTTATTTAAACACATTAAACACTTATTAAGCATGATAACTTTTTGTATGTTCTGCTGCCTCTTTATCACAAGTTAGCTAACATTAGTTAGGCATACCCAGATAGCACACGTACGTCTGCAAGATGTCTGTTAAAGATCTCTTGATCTGGAAAGCTTCTGCTGTGTACAAACGTCTGACAGACGTCTATGAGATGCCAGTTTTACATACATTCTAAATCATAAACATCTTAAAGACATCGAATAAACATCTATTTGACATCTGATAGGAAACGTCCTATAGACGTACTGCAGATGAGCAAACACTCTAAAATATGTCTTGCAGATGTAAATGCATACGTCAAATAGACGTCTCTGTGATGTATGTGTGCTAACGTGAAATACTGAGGAAAAGTGAGTTAAAACTGACCATTACTACGTTTTTTTTCCTTTTGTTTTTTGAGTTTGTGGTCTAGATTATGTCGTCTGCAACGTTGGAGGTGTATTTTGGAGTCGTGTCTTGTGATCGTCGTCGTACGGGTGATAACATAACAGGTAAGCAAGTTAACATCAACTAATCAGCAGAAGTGAGCTAGTTGAGAAGGCAAATGATTAAATTAACATAATAACAACAAAATAAGAACTGTCAAAAGAAACAAACAAGAAAAGAGTCAGAAAGAGCCACTCCTCAGAGAACTATCCCACAGGGAGTGCCTACCCCAAATAACATATTACTCTCTTAAATACTCAGACTAATGATCAATTAACAGGGTGACAACCAATCAAAATCTTCCATGCTCTGCTCCAATAGGATCAGGAGACTCAGGGTCGTCACACTTCCCACTCCAAAAGGAGGTTCCCTACAGAACCGACAAAAGGTAAGCAGATAATTCCATAGCACGAGATGTTAGTGGCACTTGCCAATAACCTTTCAGGAGATCGAATTTGCTGACAAATTTTGCAGAACCCACACGGTCTATACAGTCGTCAATTCTGGGCAAAGGGAAACAGTCAGGCTTTGTCAAAGAGTTACGTTTCCTGTAATCAGTGCAAAATCGATAAGAATTTACTATAGTAAACACTCAATTTACAGTTACAGGCAGTTCATCATTGAATTCAGTGATGTCATCACCCAGCTCAGTTCAGTTTAAATAGTCTCTGTGCAATCAAGTCAACGATATCGCTGGAAATGAAGTGTCCCCAACTAAGCAAGCCAGAGGCGACAGCGGCAAGGAACCAATACTCCATCGGTGACAGAATGGAGAAAAAACCTTGGGAGAAACCAGGCTCAGTCGGGGGGCCAGTTCTCCTCTGGCCAGACAAAACCAGCAGTTCAATTTCAGGCTGCAGCAAAGTCACATTGTGCAGAGGACTCATCTGGTTCCTGTGGTCTTAGATGCCATTTTTCTAATGATGTAGCAAGTACATCGGGTGTTATGGGGAGTGTTCTAGGTTCCAGTTGTCCTATTTAATGCAATCCTTTAACGGATTTGAATATTAGAAATGTGTTAGTGTGTTATGTGTAAGCCAGGTTAAAGAGATGGGTCTTTAATCTAGATTTAAACTGACAGAGAGTGTGTCTGCCTCCTGAACAATATTAGGTAGATTGTTCCAGAGTTTGGGTGCTAAATAGGGATCTGCCGCCCACAGTTGATTTTGATATTCTAGGCATTATCAAAGTGCCAGAGTTTTGAGAAGGCATCGGACGTGGAGGACTAAAATGCAACAAGAGGACCTAACCCTAACCCTAACAAGAGGGTTATATTAACTAGTGATCTTTCATAACACACATACAAAACAGTATACAATTCAAAAGACAATATACAAGAACAGTAATGGTATACACAATGTCCTGAGGAGATGTGTGTTCATTCACAGAAAGGTTTTCTTATGAAAAGAGAAAAGTCCGTTTTTATGGGCATTGTGTGTCTTTCCTAAGGGTAAATTAATTGTGAGTTGTGCTCTGCCCGCATTCCTTTGAGCAATAAAACTAGTGTTATCAGATGGTTTGTCTTTGATTGCCATGGAACCAGAGGCCTGTTCTGCCCTTTTGAGGTGTTAGTTGCATTTCGGGGGAAGGTTCCATAGACCCTCATAGTTGGCCCTTTGGTTAGGTGAAGGGGGCATTAGAGATTATTTGTTAAATATAACAAATAGTTGTGTGTCTGATTGGTCCAAATGCTACAGGTGTAGTAGAGCTGTATTAGAGGAGTATTAGAGGTGGATTAGAGCTGTCTTAGAGGTGTATTAGAGCTGTATTAGGGGCGTATTAGAGCTGTATTAGAGGTGTGTTAGAGCTGTATCAGAGGTGTATTGGAGCTGTATTAGAGGTGTGTTAGAGCTGTATTAGAGCTGTATTAGAGGTGTATTAGAGCTGTATTAGAAGTATTAGCGCCGTATTAGAGGTGTATTAGAGCTGTATTAGAGGTGTATTAGAGCTGTATTAGAGGTGTATTAGAGCTGTATTGGAGCTGTATTAGAGGTGTATTGGAGCTGTATTAGAGGTCTATTAGAGCTGTATTAGAGGTGTATTAGAGCTGTATTAGAGGTGTATTAGAGGTGTATTAGAGGTGTATTAGATCTGTATTAGAGGTGTATTAGAGCTGTATTAGAGGTGTATTAGAGGTGTTTTATAGGTGTATTAGAGCTGTATTAGAGCTGTATTAGAGGTGTATTAGAACTGTATTAGGTGTATTAGAGCTTTATTAGATGTGTATTAGAGGTGTATTAGAGCTGTATTAGAGGTGTATTGGAGCAGTATTAGAGGTGTATTAGAGCTGTATTAGAGCAAAGGAAACAGCAAATCAGAATATCAAAATGATTTCTAAAGGTATTAGGTGTACTAGAGGTGTATTAGAGCTGTATTAGAGGTGTATTAGAGGTGTAGTAGAGCTGTATTAGAGGTGTATTAGAGCAAAGGAAACAGCAAATCAGAATATCAAAATGATTTCTAAAGCATCATGTGACTGGAGTAATGCAGCTTTGAAATCACAGGAATAAATTACAGATTAAAGTACCGGTATATTAAAATAGAAAACAATTATTTTAAACAGCAAAAATATTTCACAATATTACTGCTTTTGCTGTATTTTGGATCAAATAAATGCAGGCAAAAACTTTGGCCTGGCAGTTTAGGTATGCTTGGGCTGTTATAAATGTTTTTAAAAAATAATTTATATACTATAGAGTTGTTTGGGGTGGGGATAAATCAAGGGGTTGAGGGTCTGTCCATGTAAACTTCATGAAGTGGAACAGCAGCGAAGGGCAAGTGCTTCGGGAAGTTCACTAGAGCGTGTCTAAAAGTGGAGTGGAACACAGACGCATTCGTGTGAAGGTTACTCTCTAGAGGAGTCAGATTTTTACTTAATTACTGCAAATCTGATCGCACCACACAACTGAAAAACATCCAAAAACACCCAAAATAAAAAGCAAAACGTTTTATCGACTGAATATTTAAACTCTGAAAGTGGTGTAGGAGGTAAAAGCCAGAACTCACCGAATCACAGAAATCACTGGATGTTATCTGTGGGCTCCATGACATCAGACAGACGGGACAGGAACCTAAACGAGTTTAGAGATGAACACATTCGAGAATTAGGCAGATCTCTGTTAATCACATTATAGTCACGCTCTACATATCATGATCCACCGAGCTCTGAAGCGCACAAACATCAGTTTCAGTCCTTCTGAACAAACCTATTTCAGAGTAAACCACATTACCAAAGCTACCTTTGGGGAAATGAAAGTAAAAGCCAGAGGAAACTGGCATGTCTGCGCTCCCTGAACAGAACACATGATCTAGAACATTTCTAAACTGAATCCAGTCTCAGTGATCACAGTCCTGACATGGAGAAAGACACACAACACTGGGCTCCTGACTAAAACCAACTTATTTTTCAAGTTATTTTTCACACTGAGAAAAAATAGCAGCCTTTTTGACAACTGCACATCTCTGCCTCAAGAATGGCCACCAGTAAAAAAATCCTTGTAGATGCATTAAAACGCTCGACGATGATATATGTTAGCCATGCATTCTACTTTTATTTATTTTTTATTTTATTTGTTTATTTGACAGCGACAATGCACGTCAATAACTCATAAATGTCCAGAAGGCTATTTTGCATCTGCAGTCTCTGGACAGTTGGTAAAAATGTCACCCTAAGAAAATATGAAAGAAATAATCTATACATAACACACATATGATGATGATGATGATGGCAGAGTTACAAAACGAAGACATCTCAATTTAGACTCCAACTATGATATGTTATGGGCATCTATCAAGGCTTTTCAGGGAAAATTTCCTTTTCTGCTAGACTTAAAAATAATTATCTTGACCAAGTAACAGTATTAGAAAGAAGTGTGGAATTAGAAAGAGTATGAGGTCACAAATCGTCCAGTGTTACACAACAAAACAAGCTAAATGTGGAAGTAAGGGCTGACTCACTGATCTGCTTCACAGAAGAGCAGAATATCTCGTGCATATTACAAAGCATGCAGCTCCTTGTATGTGCAAACAGACCTGTCAATAAAGCTCTTTCTGATAAGTAGATCACAGAAGGAAGTTGTTTGTGTTAGATGCAATAAACAAGCATGAGCTGAATCAATCTGTGACTTTATTCACAGGCCTCAGCGCAAACTGCGTGTGAACCAACACAACAACGCCACCACAGGATACAGGCCATATATGGCATTACACTGTGTAACATCTCCCTTTCTTTAAAGAATTGCCACACTCCACTAAGAACCCCCTCCCTCCATTAACAACCCCAACTCCCAACATGAACTCAAAATTACTAGCTAAATTTATGCTTTGTAATACTACTAACTGAACTGCTTTACTGATGCCCTAGTCTGTCTAAGACACTAAGAAGGACTCACAAATCAAGTCTCTGTGGTGGCCGTGACTGACGGCCGCTGCGAGTAATGATCGGGGTTCCCAGTGGTGATGGTTTGTTAGCCACGGTCAGTCTTCGTTCCTGAATTTGCCCTGGCTCACACTCTGTGATGTCCGATGTGTCATCCTCTCTGATTGCCGTTTCACTGTAGCTAGCCACTGAGCCCTGCCTGCTCTCCTTTATCCCTGCCTCTTGGTGATTAAACTGGTCGGAACGCTCAGCCCTCCGCAAATCCACACGGTTGCGCCTGTATAATGTGCCATCCACATTCACAACATAAGACCGCGGATTCATCTTTCCTAAACACTGGCCTCCCCGCCACCGACCCGTGCAGTCTCCAGGCAGGGGTTTCATTCTGATGCGTTCGCCGACATTTAGCTCTGGGAGGTCTTTGGCTCTCGCGTCATAATGGAATTTTGTTGTACGCCGTTTCCACCTCAATTTCTCCGAAACTCCTTCTACCACCTTGGGGAAAAGCAAACTGTTTGCCATGGGAAGTCCCGTCCTAAGTCTACGGGACATGAGTCGCTGTGCGGGACTGCTGTCTAATCCTTCTGTGGGCGTGTTTCGCCAGTGGAGGATTGCTAGCCATGGATCAGACCCGTAGAGTTTTGCTCTCTCACATAGCGATTTCACCATCTTCACTGCCGATTCAGCCTTTCCGTTAGATTGGGGGTGCTGGGGTGAAGATGTGACATGAACAAACCCCCACTGTCCCGCGAAGTTTCTGAACAGTTCACAAGTGGATTGCGGCCCGTTGTCAGTGATAACCTGATCTGGCTTCCCGTAACGTGCAAGCTGAACTTTACAGCGTGTAATGACTGTGTCTGCTGTCAGATCTGGCAGCTGATCAATTTCCCAGTAATCCGAGTAGTGGTCCACTATTATAAGAAATTCCCTGCCACCGTACGCATACAGGTCCATACTCACAATTTGCCAGGGGCGGACAGGGATCTCATGGGACATCATCGTTTCCCTTTGCTGCTTGTGCGCGTACTCGTTACATGCAGAGCAGTTGGCCACATAACCTTTTATCTCGGCCAGAACAGCGTTTCCTTTGCCTGTCTGTAACAGGCCTCTCCTCCAATATGAGTGGCATGAATGCGAGTCAGCATTTCTGCTCTCAGTGCTTTCGGTATAATAACGCTTTGACCTCTGAATAGCACACCATTCTGAATGTTCAGTTCATCTCTGAAGGGCCAGTACTCGCGCACCGAGAGCGACACATCTAGTTAGCACGATCTTTGCCAGCACCTGCAAAGCGTCGTCAGCTTTTGTCTCATTAACAGCCTTCACACCCTGTGGTGTCGGCATTGCCAGAACAGCTTTTGTTTTTTCTGGGTCGATCCGTAAGCCTTCTGCTGATAATATGTGCTTAATACGCTTTCAGTTTGAATTGCAACTTTTTCTCGCTCAGTCGGAGTTTCACGGCTCTGCAGCGTTCCATTAGTGCACGGAGATTTTTGTCGTGATCTAACTCGGCTTCTGCGTCCGAGTCACCGCAGCCAACGACCAGTATGTCATCCGCGATGGGCTCTATGCCTCTGAGTCCCATTAACAGCTCGTGTTGCTTGCGTTGATAGATTTCAGGTGCCACCGGAACGCCGAAAGGCAGTTTACACCATCTCATCCGCCCCCGTGGTGTCCAGAAAGTTGTCATTAAACTGCTCTCATTGTCCAGTCTGCAGTGTAAAAAAGCATCACGAACGTCCGCCAGTGTGAACAGACGTGCTTTGGGTAGTTTATACAGAATGTCCTCCAGTGTTGGCATGTGGTAATGCGATCTTTGTAGTGCTTGATTCAGGTGTTTTGGGTCTATACATATCCTTACCATGTTGCTGATCCATGGGGTAGGTTCAGTGACAGATGTGATGTGTGCCCATCTCTCATGTACTTATCGAGCTGCTCTTTTACTCTGGCTTTCAAGGCCACTGGAACGTTCCGTGGTGCGCATTGTCGACATTCGTTGCGCCACATTGCTGCCGCTCTCACCTTTTTGGGCTTCTCAACTAACCCAGTAGCTAGTTCATAGTCCTCGAATTCCGCTCTGAAATTATCCCAATTTTTGGATACATCCCCAGACATCGGCATGCCCTCGGGAGCGGGAATGCTGTTCAAGGCCATGTTCAGGATTTAGTGGCCACTTCTGACACCATGTTTGTGTGAGATGCAATAAACAAGCATGAGCTGAATCAATCTGCGACTTTATTCACTGCACGTGACTGCGCGTGAAACAACACAACAACGCCACCACAGGATACAGGCCATGTATGGCATTACACCGTGTAACAGAAATAGACTGACCTGGCTTCTTATTTTTACCTTTGCTTTTCAGAACTGACTGCAGATAATGTCCCTGAAGCTGGAGCGTGGTCCCAATCACAGATGTGGCTAAATACATTCCATGCACACCCACTGTAAAGTTATTCACAGAGCACATGTAATCACATGCATATGTAAGCCAGAAGACGGGAAAGTTAGGCTGTGACTGTGGCAAAGAAACGGAAACCCCCTCATGAATTGGCTTCATTCATTATTGGAGATATTCTTACATCTGAAACTATCATCTGCAGGGACCAATCACGCGAAACCTGAACTGGATTCCACACTCACAATGGTTTTTACGGTTTCATCTGCTGCTATTATTTCTGTTCTTATTTTCAGTACTTATTCTGTTGTTTTATTTTTGATATTTTTTGGGTGTGGGAAGGGTGGAGGTTTGTCAAATATGCTTTCTTTCCTTTATTACCATATGTTTTTGCATACTTTACCACACACTGCACTACAAAAAGAAGGACAGACAGAAACAAACATGGCTGCCAAAGGACGAGAGTCTGTGGAGATTCCTCGAATGAGACTGGATGGTTTCAGAGGAAACCTGTGGGCGATGGTTTCGTTTCTGCGCTACTGGAACTCTCTGGCTCCGCTGACGTCACTGGAGTGGCGCACCAAGGAGCTTGTGCCTCGCGAGCACACACACACACACACACACACACACACACACGCACAGCAAGAGAGAGAGAGAGAGAAGCAGCACGCCAGCGCTCCTCA
This sequence comes from Sinocyclocheilus anshuiensis, assembly GCF_001515605.1. Taxonomy (NCBI): domain Eukaryota; kingdom Metazoa; phylum Chordata; class Actinopteri; order Cypriniformes; family Cyprinidae; genus Sinocyclocheilus; species Sinocyclocheilus anshuiensis. Next base: position 101,246 of record NW_015544290.1, on the reverse strand, counting down.
ACTCCTAATTACTGAGCAAGGCAAGTTTATTTATCTTTATCACACCAACTGTGGCCGTTCAGTGCTATGCGTTACATTGTCACGCCTCTCAAATTCTGTGCTCTAACTGATTTAAACATAATACAAGCCGGGTCATTATTTTTGTTAAAAGGAATGATGGTTTGTATTAGTCCATTAAGAGATTGCTATGCTGTTTTGTTGCAGAGAAATCAATCGGTTCGCCATGGACGGGTGCGCGCAGATGTGTAAATGTTTCCTGATCCTGTTTAACATTCTCTTCGCTGTGAGTATTAATATTTACTCCTCTATATACAATACTCATAGACGTAATGCAGATGAGCAAACACTCTCAGTGTTCAGCGTGCTGGTGTTTCTGAGAGCTGTGCTGATTGTCACAGCAGTTATTCCAGTGTTCAGTGTTCAGTGTGCTGTAGGGATGTGCATCTCATGACTGAGGCCGATACGATACGCATCTCGATGCATAGCCAGCAACAACATGATACATTACAGATACATATGAAGCAGCTACCGATGCGATGCGATACGATTCACCCCTCGATTCAACACAATGCAATACGATGCAATGCAGAAAATATGATCACTTTTAATGCCTCGAGGCCTGTTTCATAAGACAGGTTAACCAAATAAGCCAGGCTTAAAAATATTTTTACTATTTAAAATAACTGCTTTCAATATATTTTAAAATGATTGCTGTGATCAAAGCTGTATTTTCAGCATCATTACGCCAGTCTTCAGTGTCACATCCTTCAGAAATCCTTATAATATGCTGATTTACCGCTCAATAAACCTTTTTTTAATTATTATTATTATTATCAATATTTAAAACAGTTGAGTACATTTTTTCAGGATCATTTGATGAATAGAAAGATCCAAAGATCAGCATTTATGTGAAATAAAAAGCTTTTGTAACATTATAAACTATACCATTCAAAAGCTTAGAGTCAATATAATTATTATTTTTTGGAAAAGAAATGATAGAAATGAACACTTTTATTTAGCAAGGATGCTTTAAATTGATCAAAAGTGATGATAAAGACATTTATAATGTTACAAAAGATTTCTATTTCAGATAAATGCGGTTCTTCTGGACTTTCTATTCATCAAAGATACCTGAACAAATTCTACTCGGCTGTTTTCAACATCATAATAATAATATTGTCGCAATCATATGTTTAATGTCTTCATGTTTCCAAACGTTTCTGTTTTTCTGTGAAAAGTAAACAACCGTTTTCATACAGCGATAGCTGGAGGCTTTTGTCCATATTAGGGATCTCCTGGTACGACTTTCTGCGCGAGAGTCGTACGACATTCTGCGCGAGAGCACCCTCCGGCTTTGAGTATGAATGAAACATACACTGCACGGAGTGTTTAGCGCTCCGCGATGTTCATCTCGCCTTAATCTGGGTCCGAATAAAACATCAGATCATGCACAGACTATCCTGTCTCTTTGAATTGAAATCTACATTTAAATCTATTTAAAACACTTGCCCGAAAAAGTGCGGGTGACGAATTTACGTGATATTAAAAGTCGGGGGGACACGTCCCCCGCGTAATCTACGCCCCTGCAATAGTCCCTTTACAGTTACTGCTTTCATAAAAATACACTTATATGTAGGTTTAAAATTCTACAAAAGACACATTTAATGTCCAACAACAAATATTTAATCAAAATGTATATTTTACTCAGAATTATTGCGCTCCGTCTGTTTAGTGTGCATGCGTGCAGCTGCGCTCGTTGCTCTCGCGTGCCTCGCCCACTCCTGACAGCAAAATGGATATGTTTGCATGACTTTCTAACATTTACAGATGAAGAATATACCTGTGACACTGAGGAAAACACAACGTCTCAAATGCATTAAACAGCACAGTTATTCCAGTGTTCAGTGTGCTGGTGTTTCTGAGAGCTGTGCTGGACTGAATGTTTATTAGGAACATTGTTCGCACTTTGCAGACGGTCCCTTGGGACTTGTCTCTCAGTGCGTTGAGATCAATGCATTTTATACAGAGGTTCCGGAAAAGTCGAATCTGAATATCTTGCCAACTTTCCAGTGTTTTATTCCAGTGTGAATGCACGGCTGCTGGTGTTTCTTAGAGCTGCGCTGGATGTTTTTCAGCTGGTGGGGCTCGGTCTGGTGGCTCTGGGAATGTGGCTCCGGTTCGGCGCAGAGACCCGAGGGTTCTTCGACATCGATCTGAGCACCACACAGTTCAACATCGGTGTGTTCTGCTGCTGTTTCTGTCTGTGGAGTTTCACGTACATCTTAGAGACGTCTATTTGACGTCTGCAAGACGTATTTTTTAGAGTGTTTGCTCATCTGCTATACGTCTACAGGACGTGTCCTATCAGATGTCTTCAGGATGTTTATGGTTTAGAATGTATGTAAAACAGACGTCTGCCAGATGTTTGTACACCGCAGATGCTTTCCAGATCGAGAGATCTTTAACAGACGTCTCGCAGATGTACGTGTGCTATCTGGGAAACCATAAACATCTTAAAGACATCTAATAGACACCATCGCTTCATGTTGAGATGCGTGATATCTAGCCGTGACTCTGTGTGTCTGCAGGAGTGATGGTGCTGGTGGTCACGGGGGTCCTGATGCTGCTGGTGGCCATCATCGGTGACTGCGGCGCCTGCAACAACAGCAAACCAGCTCTCGGCGTGGTGAGCATCGCTGCAGAAACAACCGCATTTCAGAAGAATCAAAACAAAGCTGTTAAACACCTTCACAATACAGAAGGACAAAACTCTCATTCGTTCCTAAACCTGTAAAACGTAAACCTCCTCTAATGTCACTGGCCAGTTCAACACTACAATGCAACTCTTCTTTCCCTCGTGCATATCTGAGGAAACACTTCTGTTTCAAAATTACAATAGAGAGCTTTTTCCAAATGAGATGAACTAGGTTTATAAACATTTCTGTTTTTCTGGGGTTCAGTTTTCTGGCCTGCTGACCGTTCTGATCATCATTGAAATCGCAGCCGGTGTGATGGCCTTCATGTGGAGCGACCGGGTAAAACACACACACACAGAGGTGTTTATATAATAGAGCTGGTTTTAATGTGTGTGTGCTGTGTTGCAGGTGTCAGACGAGTTGGTGAACTTCTACGCCACCATCTACGCTCAGTATCTCAACACCAGGAGCCCCGCTCAAGCCGTCACCCTCGAATTATTCAACAACGCTGTAAGATACACACACACACACACACACACACACACACACACACA
>NW_015544290.1:94435-97869 GCF_001515605.1 Sinocyclocheilus anshuiensis | reverse complement strand
TGTGTGTGTGTGTGTGTGTGTGTAGAGCTGTCCCAGCGTGATCAAGGACGTGTTCCACTCGAACGCTCCGCTGGTGTTGGGAGGGTTTCTGGGGACGGCAGGAATCATGGTGAGTCCGTCTGGAGCTCTGCAGCGTTCACACAGTGACATTCTAAAACACTTAACGTGAAAAACACTAAACATGGCTTAATGCGGTAAACGGTGTTTTAAAATGACCAAACTCAGTAAACACATTATTATTTAAAGTATACTATTTGCAGAAAAGCAGATATGAGTGCAGAATACGAACGCAATGCGTTTAATTACGCGTTAAGTGTTTTCTTCCCATAGAAAAACAATAAAAGGAAAACGCTTAACGTGTTAAGTGATTTTCATGTTAAGTGTTTTTCACGTGAAGGGTTTTTAATGTGAAGTGTTAAGTGTTTTTCAGCTGAAGTGTTTTTCACGTGATTTTCAGCTGAAGCATTTTTCACGTGAAGCGTTTTTGACGTGAAGCATTTTTCACGTTAAGTGTTTTTCACGTTAAGTATTTTGCACGCTAAGTGATTTTCACGCTAAGTGATTTTCATGTTGTGTTTTTCACTGTTAAGTGTTTATCAGCTGAAGTGTTTTTCACGTGAAGCGTTTTTGACGTGAAGTGTTTTTGACGTGAATCATTTTTCAGCTGAAGTGTTTTTCACGTTAAGTGTTTTTCAGCTGAAGTGTTTTTTACTGAAGCGCTTTTGACGTGAAGCGTTTTTTAAGCATTTTTTACGCGAAGTGTTTTTCACGCTAAGTGATTTTCATGTTAAGTGTTTTCCAGCTGAAGTGTTTTTCACGTTAAGCGTTTTTAATGTGAAGCGTTTTTGACATGAAGCATTTTAGACATTAAGTGTTTTTAACAATAAGTGTTTTTCACGTTAAGTGTTTTTCACGTGAAGCGTTTATCATGTTAACGTTAAGTGTTTTTGACGTGAATAATTTTTCAGCTGAAGTGTTTTTCACGTTAAGTGTTTTTCAGCTCAAGTGTTTTTCAGCTCAAGTGTTTTCTACTGAAGCGTTTTTGACGTGAAGCGTTTTTCACATTAAGTGTTTTTCACGCTAAGTGATTTTCATGTTAAGTATTTTTACATTAAGCATGTTTTACGCGAAGTGTTTTTGACGTCAAGCGTTTTTCACATTGTGTTTTTCACATTAAGCGTTTTTCACGTGAAGCGTTTTTCATGTTAAGTGTTTATCAGCTGAAGTGTTTTTCACATGAAGCGTTTTTGACATGTTTTTCACATGAAGCGGTTTTGACGTTAAGTGTTTTTGACGTGAATCATTTTTCAGCTGAAGTGTTTTTTACTGAAGCGTTTTTGACGTGAAGCGTTTTTCACATGAAAATCACTTAGCGTGAAAAACACTTGATGTGAAAAACGCTTCATGTCAAAAACGCTTCACGTCAAAAACGCTTAACTTGAAAAACAATTCAGCTGGAAAACACTTAACATGAAAAACGCTTCACGTGAAAAACACTTTGCGTAAAAAAAGCTGAACATGAAAAACGCTTCACGTGAAAAACGCTTCACGTCAAAAACGCTTCAGCTGAAAAACACTTCAGCTGAAAAACACTTAACGTGAAAAACACTTCAGCTGAAAAACACTTAACGTGAAAAACACTTCAGCTGAAACACACTTAACGTGAAAAACACTTAGTGTGAAATACGCTTCACATCAAAAACACTCGTGAAAAACACTTCAGCTGGAAAACACTTAGCGTGAAAAACACTTCGTGTAAAAAAATGCTTAATGTGAAAAATACTTAACATGAAAAACACTTAACGTTAAGCGTTTTTAATGTGAAGCGTTTTTGACGTGAAGCATTTTAGACATTAAGTGTTTTTGACAATAAGTGTTTTTTACGTTGTGTTTTCATGTTAGGCGTTTTTAAGCTGAAGTGTTTTTGACGTGAAGCGTTTTTAACGTGAAGCGTTTTTCACATTAAGTGTTTTTCACGCTAAGTGATTTTCATGTTAAGTATTTTCACATTAAGTGTTTTTGACGTGAAGCGTTTTTCACATTAAGCTTTTTTTACGCGAAGTGTTTTTCACGTGAAGCGTTTATCATGTTAAGTGTTTATCAGCTGAAGTGTTTTTCACGTGAAGCGTTTTTGACGTGTTTTTCACATGAAGCGGTTTTGACGTTAAGTGTTTTTGACGTGAATCATTTTTCAGCTGAAGTGTTTTTCAGCTCAAGTGTTTTTCAGCTCAAGTGTTTTTTACTGAAGCGTTTTTGATGTGAAGCGTTTTTCACATTAAGTGTTTTTCACGCTAAGTGATTTTCATGTTAAGTATTTTCACATTAAGCATTTTTTACGCGAAGTGTTTTTGACGTGAAGCGTTTTTCACGCTAAGTGATTTTCATGTTAAGTATTTTCACATTAAGTGTTTTGGACGTGAAGCGTTTTTCACATTAAGCGTGTTTCAGCTGAAGTGTTTTTCATGTTAAGTGTTTTTCAGCTGAAGTGTTTTTCACGTTAAGTGTTTTTCAGCTGAAGTGTTTTTCACGTTAAGTGTTTTTCAGCTGAAGTGTTTTTCAGCTGAAGCGTTTTTGACGTGAAGCGTTTTTCACATGAAGTGTTTTTCACGCCAAGTGATTTTCACGTGAAGCGTTTTTCATGTTAAGCTTTTTTTACGCGAAGTGTTTTTCACGTGAAGCGTTTTTCATGTTAAGTGTTTTCCAGCTGAATTGTTTTTCAAGTTAAGCGTTTTTGACGTGAAGCGTTTTTGACATTAAGTGTTTTTCACGTTAAGTGTTTTCATGTTAGGTGTTTTTAAGCTGAAGTGTTTTTCACCTGAATTGTTTTTCAGCTGAAGTGTTTTTCACGTGAAGCGTTTTTGACGTTAAGCGTTTTTTACGTTAAGTGTTTTTCAGCTGAAGTGTTTTTCACGTTAAGTGTTTTCCAGCTGAAGTGTTTTTCACATTAAGCATTTTTAATGTGAAGCGTTTTTGACGTGAAGCATTTTAGACATTAAGTGTTTTTGACAGTGTGTTTTTCACGTGAAGCGTTTTTGACATTAAGTGTTTTTTCACATTAACCCTCAAAGACTGAGACAGCCGCCCGCAGCTAAAAAGAACTATTGTTTTTAAATGTTTAATAACTTTTGATCTGCTAATCCTCTCCGAATGTTTTAAAAAGTGTTGTAAAGCGGAGATTCTCCGCTTTTCTGAGATATCTCATTTGTCTTATTTGGATATTCAGAGGCTCTGTAGTGTACGTATTTAAACAGAGAGAGTGTGTCTGAACCCCGAACGTTATCAGGAAGGCTATTCCAGAGTTTGGGAGCCAAATGCAAAAAAGCTCCACCTCCTTTAGTGGACTTTGGGGTTATATGCTGGACACTTCATTTCCAGCGATACCGTTGACTTGATTGCAAAGATACTATTTAAACTGAGCTGGATGTTGACATCAC
>NW_015544290.1:83938-93933 GCF_001515605.1 Sinocyclocheilus anshuiensis | reverse complement strand
ATAGTCCAGTCTAGAGGTCATGAATGCATGAACTAGCTTTTCTGCATCAGAAACAGGTATCATAACCACCATTTAGGATTTTTCAGTGGAAGTTGGAACAAATGCAAAGTGAAAGTAAAGTCTGTCCTGCGTGCATGAAAACAAACACACAATAACACATTTGCATGAGAGCACTCTCTGAAAAAGCCCAGAAAAACACACGACTGAGCACTCTGACATAAAACAAACCAAAAACAAGGATGAAACAGCGGTGCCTATCGGATAAAGCACTGGGATTTATGTCTTAGATCGCGTAGCTAGGCGATGTTATGTTATGAATATTGTAATAAATGGCTATAACTCCTTCAGACACCCAGCTCATCATATAACCCCAGTCTCTGTCTCTGTCTCTGTGTGTGTCTCTGCTCGACAGGTGGTGGCGCTCGTCTGCAGCTCTGTGCTCTACAGTAGCCTCAAGCCGTCTTACTACTCTTCTCCACCCATCTACTGAGCCTCCACTCGTCTGTCTGTCTGTCTGTCTGATGGACGGATGACTTCAAAAGGTCAAGGGAAACACACCTGTGTGTGTGTGTGTGTGTGTGTGTGTGTGTGTGTGTCACTCATCTAGAGATGAACCGAATCGCTTCAAAATTCCTGCTCAATTCTTCGATCTAACCCGAGGCGAATTAAAGTTGATTGAGTTTCACATTGTTCTGCTGTAGTTTGTAATGCTTCATTTCATTAATCAGCACGAGTCACTCATAAACATGATAAAACTACATGCTGTTTAGACTTTTGGTTTTACTGCATTAATGTTGTGGATCGTATACTCATTTCTTCAGTGCTGAATTCTGCGCGACAATGTTACGCTGCTACCATCTGGTCCTGAATATTTCACTGTCTTGCTGTATGATTCAAATCTGCATGTTTCACGTTTGTTTCTTACTGAGATACATTAAAGAAAGTTCCACAAAGCCGTCGCGGTCCCGTGTGTTTCATCAGAGGTCAGAGTTCAGGAGTGAGCAAACGAGCAGTGCTAATCATTACAACACATTAATCCAGATCATCGTTTGCCTGAAAAAGAGAACCAAGTGAAGTTTTGTGTTTGTAGCTTACATTCCTTCACAAACAAATCAAAGGAAAAACGTGAAGACAATTATCATTTGTTGATTATTCATATTAGTTATGGTGGATGTGCCTTATATTCGTTGAATGTTCCCAGTCTTGTTATGTACAATTTGCAATAATAATAATAATATTAATAAAAAAGGAAAACGTGAAGCATGCTACGAGCCGAGGTCATTTGTTCGTTGTTTGCATTCCGCCCTCTTGTGTTCTCTCTGTGTATGTGTGTGTTTGTGTTTCACATGATTTGCTGGAGGCTGATTGGTTCTCCTCCTCACCTGACCCAGAGATAAGGACCGCCCCAAACACTCAGTCTAGGCCATGATTGTATATAAGTCATTATAATCAGTAATTATGTCTCACTGGATGCAACGAATGCCTCGTTTGTAATGGGTTTTAATGTTTTTGTCTCGTCGCTCCGGCCGGACAGGGCATCAACACAGTATGTGAGGGGCGTAACATTTCCGTCACACACTTGAGGTATTCAGCCAATCACAACGCACTGGATAGCTGGCCAATCACAGCACACCTCGCTTTTCACACCGATGAGCTTTGTAAAAATCACGTGTTTCAGAAAGGCGGGGCATAGAGGAGAAACAATAATGTACAGTATGTGGAAAATAATGTGTTTTTTTTTACTTTAAACCGCATAAACACATTTCATTACACCAAATACACAAAAATAATGTTCTTTTTAGCAACATCATATGACCCCTTTAATCGTGTTAAAATCGGAATATCGTTGTCCATGTAAACGCACTCAATGAAGACATGAGCAGAGCCGTTGTGTTTCTGTAATAACTGTAATAAATCATTCAGAAAGCACATTCACCAGTCCTTCCGTGTTAAACTGTCTGTTTTTCTGTCAAGCTTCCATCTATCAGATATCAGAGCTGAATAGTGAATAATAACCAGTCTCTCTCTCTCACTCCGCTTGTGCTCTGATCTGAAACATCCACTGACAATAATTCAGAAGTCAGCCAGTTTACGGACTATAACAAAACACAACTGGAAACTATAAAGAACTGGTGATTCTGGTGAGCTGACGAAACTGGAGAACAGAGACTAGAGCTGACCAGAATCACAGGCCGCTAGACTTAGAATTGAACATCAACAAAGCCATGTGTTTTCCTCTTCCAAGACTGTTTCTTGCCAAAAGGCTGGTTTGAGTTCCTGACGGCTTTTGCGTCACAAGGAAGGGATTAACAGATAACTGCTCTGGGCTTTTCTTTGGCTCTTCTTCTTGGGGCTCTGCTATTAGATGTGTTTGTGTTGATCTGCCTGCTGACTTCGTTCTTAGACACTACGGGACAAGTTATTAAAGTGCGTCAGCCAGACGGGATTTAAACAGAACCAGCTGAAACCGCCATTTGGTTGGAAGGTGATAAAACATGCAAGAAGCACAATGTTCTCTTAGCACAGACACAAACCCACAGCGATTGCCGTAGTTTTGCAGATATCAGAGCAAACCACCCTTACAGCTTCACTATCACTGGAAAAATGAATAAATGAAAGATTAAAGACTACATTAAAACCTTTAAACCCAGCAAATCTTGATCTGGTGGGATATTAAGGGAAATATGAACACAAACCAGCACTAGAGATTCAGTGTGTTTATGTGCGTCTCTAACACTAACACACTAACACCGATTCCTCTGGTTTCAAGCACTGACGGAGCCATCGTCTTTACAAGTGCACACCAGTTTCATCCCAGTGATCACAGAGGCATTTGTGTGAAAGTCAGCGCTTCACTTCATTACTGCAAATCTAGAGACCAGAACTCCAATAGACACATTCATGCATTCGGCAGATCTCCGTTAACTACATGTATTCAAAATCAATCTTCAATCTCTTCACATCTGGATGCACCATAAATTAAGCGCTCTGAAATGCACAAGCATCAGTTTCAGCACTGCTGAACCGAACCACATTATGATCGGGAAAGCAATTAGTTAAACCCAGTGCAAGCTGGTTTGTCTGTGGACCCTGAACAGAAAGTATGATCCAGCAGAACATTTCTCCACTGAAAAAAAAAAAAGAGTACAATTTAAGTAATTTTGCACATATTTTTTGCACACATATTTTTCAAGTAAATTTAAGTATGAAATAAGGTTTAAATCTACTTAACCAAGTCTTGTAAAATTAACAAAGAGAATAAGTAAATTTAATGGATAGTGCTTGAGTGTGCATGGGCCATTTTGAGTAGAAAATGTACTCCAGATGTCACAAAACAGCCTAACAACAAAAGCAACCATAAAACAGTGTAAACACAGCTCAGAAATAGTGAAAAATCCAACCATATTAATTATTCATGCCTCATGATGCTGCAAAACACCAGTATCATACCTTTGATATTTACTCAAAGAATCCTTGTAAACATAACATACAATTCCAAGTAAAATATACTTATAAGCTCAAACTTTAATTTCTACAAGCTTGAATTGAGTACTGATATAGAATGTACTCTTTTTTTTTTTAGTAAAGATCATTGAAGGTGATGATTGGAAATTCGTCCTCTCCTTTCGCACCATTCACGTGTGGGGTACCTCAGGGGTCTCTTTTGGGTCCTATTTTATTCTGTTTGCATATGCTCCCCTTGGGTCCTGTCATGAGGCAATATAATATTTCCTATCATCGCTATGCTGACGATACTCAGATTTACATCCCTCTTAGTTCTGAGAACTCCTATTATGAACTTCTCAAGGGTTTTAAAGATATCAAATGCTGGACAGCAAGAAACTTTCTCCAGTTAAATCAGAGCAAAACTGAGATTGTTGCCTTTGGGCCTCCTGGTGCTGTCTCTGACATTTCTAGTAATCTAGATCTTAAAATATTCATCCTTTTGCTAAAAACTTGGGTGTGATCTTTGAATTTTGAAAAACAGATAAGTGCAGTGGTGAAGAGCAACTTCTTTCAGTTAAGGCAAATAGCCAAATTAAAGCCTATGCTCTCATTTAAGGATACGGAGACCATGCATTATCCATGCATTCATTTCCTCCAGACTAGACTGTTGCGATGCACTTTAGATGGGTCTCAATCAATCTTTCTTGTATCGCTTGCGGTTGGTTCAAATGCAGCCGCGAGGTTGCTGACTGGCAAAAAGCATCTCCCCAGTCCTAGCTTCTCTTCATTGGTTACCGGTGCAGGACAGAATCCATTTGAAGATTTAAAGCATTAAATGGTGTAGCCCCATCCCATCTGGCTGAGCTTCTCAGTTACCAACAATCATCTCGAACTCTCAGATCCTCCGATAAACAACTCCTGCATGTCCCCCCCTCTCGTCTGAGAGCTTTTTCTGTAGCTGCTCCTAGACTGTGGAATAGCTTACCTCAGGACATCAGATCTGCGTCTTCCATTACGGTTTTTAAATCACGGCTGAAGACCTATTTGCATTCCACAGCTTTAGCTTGAACTGTATTCGTGTACTGTAATTGTGTACACACTTTTTAGCCAACAATACATTGTATGGGTCAAAATTATAAATTTCTCTTTTATGCCAGAAATCATTAGGATATTAAGTAAAGATCATGTTCCATGAAGATATTTAGTACATCTCCTACCGTAAATATATAAAAACTTAATTTTTGATTAGTAATATGCATTGCTAAGAACTTCATTTGGACAACTTTAAAGATGATTTTCTCAATATTTAGATTATTTTGCACCCTCAGATTCCAGATTTTCAAATATTGTCCTATCCTAACAAACCATACATCAATGGAAAGATTATTTATTCAGCTTTATTATTTATTTATTCACATTAACAAAAACTGACCCTTATGACAGGTTTTGTGCTCCAGGGTCACATATGTGCAATAACCTTCTATTTATTTGTTACCACCTCCATCCGAGTACATCCCTGCATCTCATTCTATTCCTATTCTATTATCTATAGCACAACAGTACATATACAACTTATTTTATGTTTCAATTTGTTTTTGTCTATTTATATTTATATTTACGTATGTGTATTTTAATTCTCAACTTATTTTTTTATTGTCTGTGTGTTGGTGTTGTTGTCTAGTATTAATATGGAAAATTACACTAAAATGTTGCAATATTGCACTGAATTAAACTGGTAGCACTAATATAAATACTTGATACACGTTACAAAAAAGTAACAATTCTGAAACCGCTGTATTTTTTTGTCTTTTATCTCAGTATTCCTATCAATGTTGTATAAGAGTTTTAATGCATGCTAGTAAGCATAGAATGTGATCAAACAGTTTAAAATAGCTGGGCTGAGATATATAACAATGTTTATGACTGCAGAAATGTTATAATTCAGTACAATTAAAAAAAAAAACTATTGATTATTTCAAAGGGTTACTAATGACTCATCATTTGGATATTTTCATGATTAAACGGGTGAACCTTGCTTTCTCGAATACACCCCTGCTTTATTTTAAGTTACCCACAAAACACAAACAGATGTTTACACAATCCGAGTCTGTTTTTCATGGGGACATCTCAGTAACTGTATGGATGAAAATGGGCTTGTGATTTCTGAAACACAGACGTGTCTTCTCTCTGATGTTCTTCCCGGCGGAGCATAGCTCGAGCGCGGCGTGTTTTCCAGGAAAACCGGACGGAAATGTTTCCTTTCGTTCGCCCCTCCGATGACGTCACTCGCGGGCCGTGCACCAATGAGAGCGCGAGAGGAGCAGCGCATTTGAGCGCAGCAGCAGCACGCGTCGGATCTCTTTGTTACTGCGCACGGCACTACGCGCATCTATTCCGCAAACAACTGTGAGTCAGCCAGAAGTGGGTTAAACATCACAGGAGTATCGTCGCTGTCTTGTTAAAGCTGTATTGCTTGTGTGGTTATTATTGACTGGCTCTTGTGCAGTGCAATGGCTCGGCTCGCGATGGACGGGTGCGCACAGATGTGCAAGTGTTTCCTGATCCTCTTCAACATTCTGTTCGCTGTGAGTATGCCTGGGTTTACTGGTGAAAGCCTGCTATAACTGTCAGGAACAGAGTCAAATAAAGAGCTACTTTCTGTCTCCGCGCAGTAAAGCTCGGTAAAGTCGGCCAGATATTCACAGATTCGACTTCTCCGGATCAATAACTCGAGCAAAACGTTTTTACTGCACAGCTGATGCCTCTTTTCTTTCGTAGTGATGTAGAAAACCAGCTACAAGCGAGTTTTGCTCAAAACAATAGAGACAAGTCCGAAGGGACCGTCTGCAAAGTGCGAACAATGTTCCTAATAAACACTCAATAACTAATAACGGTATAGCTTAATTCACTGTTATTGGACAAATCGGTTAATAACTTCACTGTAGCACACTGTACTTTCACCAAGCAGTGATGTGGAGAAAATACAACGTTTAATGTTATTAAATATTTAAAAATATGCAAAAGCTATTATTATTTTTCAGCAGGAGAGCAGCGGTGTGTGAACTGAGTTTGGTGACACTACAGCGTGTTACTGTGTAGTTACTGAATGTTTATTAGGAACATTGTTCGCACTTTGCAGACGGTCCCTTGGGACTTGTCTCTCAGTGCGTTGAGATCAATGCATTTTATACAGAGGTTCCGGAAAAGTCGAATCTGAATATCTTGCCAACTTTCCAGTGTTTTATTCCAGTGTGAATGCACGGCTGCTGGTGTTTCTTAGAGCTGCGCTGGATGTTTTTCAGCTGGTGGGGCTCGGTCTGGTGGCTCTGGGAATGTGGCTCCGGTTCGGCGCAGAGACCCGAGGGTTCTTCGACATCGATCTGAGCACCACACAGTTCAACATCGGTGTGTTCTGCTGCTGTTTCTGTCTGTGGAGTTTCACGTACATCTTAGAGACGTCTATTTGACGTCTGCAAGACGTATTTTTTAGAGTGTTTGCTCATCTGCTATACGTCTACAGGACGTGTCCTATCAGATGTCTTCAGGATGTTTATGGTTTAGAATGTATGTAAAACAGACGTCTGCCAGATGTTTGTACACCGCAGATGCTTTCCAGATCGAGAGATCTTTAACAGACGTCTCGCAGATGTACGTGTGCTATCTGGGAAACCATAAACATCTTAAAGACATCTAATAGACACCATCGCTTCATGTTGAGATGCGTGATATCTAGCCGTGACTCTGTGTGTCTGCAGGAGTGATGGTGCTGGTGGTCACGGGGGTCCTGATGCTGCTGGTGGCCATCATCGGTGACTGCGGCGCCTGCAACAACAGCAAATCAGCTCTCGGCGTGGTGAGCAACATCATCACTGCAAACACCTCACACGCACTCAGAGTTACACGTGTTCACACCGAAACACAGCTGTTACACACCTTCAGGATTCAGAGTACAGAAGGACAAAACTCTCACTTGTTCCCAAAGCAGTAAAACACAAACCTCATCTGATGAGAAGCTGGAAAAGTCATGGCTCTTTCCCTCGTACATATCTGAGACTTGGAATAGAGTGTTATTTCTGAATGAGATAAACTAGGTTTATGTGCTGAATAAACATTTCTGTTTTTCTGGGGTTCAGTTTTCTGGCCTGCTGACCGTTCTGATCATCATTGAAATCGCAGCCGGTGTGATGGCCTTCATGTGGAGCGACCGGGTAAAACACACACACACACACACACACACACACAGAGGTGTCTGTATAATAGAGCTGGTTTTAATGTGTTTATATTGTGTTGCAGGTGTCCGGTGAGTTGGTGAACTTCTATGCCACCATCTACGCTCAGTATCTCAAAACCAGGAGCCCCGCTCAAGCCGTCACCCTCGAATTGTTCAACAACGCTGTAAGATAAACACACACACTCAAACAGACACACGCACTCGCGCACAAACAGATGCACACACACACACACACACAGAGACACAGACACTGACACACACACAAAGACAGTCAAAGACACAGTGAGAAACACTCGTGCTCTGACGTTCTCACACACACACTCCCAGACACACACACACTCTCTCTCACACACACACACACACACACACACACACACACAGTCACAGACACTCACTCGCTCACGCACACAGACACACACACACACACAGACACGCACGCACGCACACATACACACAGAGACACACTCTCACACACACAGATACAGTCAAAGACACAGACACTCACAGACACTGACACACAGACACACACACACAGACACACAAACACACCGACACTGTCAAAGACACTGACACACACACACACACACACGCAGACAGTCAAAGACACACACACACACACAGACACTGACACACACACCACAGACACTGACACACACACCACAGACACCGACACACACACCACAGACACTGACACACACACCACAGACACCGACACACACACCACAGACACTGACACACACACCACAGACACCGACACACACACCACAGACACTGACACACACACCACAGACACCGACACACACACCACAGACACTGACACACACACCACAGACACCGACACACACACCACAGACACTGACACACACACCACAGACACCGACACACACACCACAGACACTGACACACACACCACAGACACCGACACACACACCACAGACACTGACACACACACCACAGACACCGACACACACACCACAGACACTGACACACACACCACAGACACCGACACACACACCACAGACACTGACACACACACCACAGACACCGACACACACACCACAGACACTGACACACACACCACAGACACCGACACACACACCACAGACACTGACACACACACCACAGACACCGACACACACACCACAGACACTGACACACACACCACAGACACCGACACACACACCACAGACACTGACACACACACCACAGACACCGACACACACACCACAGACACTGACACACACACCACAGACACCGACACACACACCACAGACACTGACACACACACACACACACACACACACAGACAGACACTCAAAGACACACACGCAGACAGTCAAAGACACACACGCAGACACAGACACTGACACACAGACACTGACACAGACACTGACACACACACAGACACTGACACACACACAAAGACAGTCAAAGACACAGACACTGACACACAGACACAGACACACAAAGACACACAGTCACACAGACTGACACACACACAGACAGTCAAAGACACACACACACACACACACACACACACACACACACACACACAGACAGACAGACACACACACACACACACACACACACACACACACACACACACACACAGACACAGTCAAAGACACACAGACACAGACAGACACAGTCAAAGACACACACGCAGTCACAGACACTCACTCGCTCACGCGCACAGACAGACAGACACGCACGCACACACACACACACACACACACAGACACTGACACACACACGGACATTGACACACACAGACAGTCAACGACACTGACACACACACAGACAGTCAAAGACACACACACACACACAGATCCTGACAGACACACACACACACACACACACACACAGTCAAAGACACTGACACACACAGACACACACACACAGACACTGACACACACAGACACTGACACACACAGACACTGACACACACAGACACTGACACACACAGACACTGACACACACAGACACTGACACACACAGACACTGACACACACAGACACTGACACACACAGACACTGACACACACAGACACTGACACACACAGACACTGACACACACACACACACTCACACACACACACACACACACAGAGACACAAAGACACACAGACACAGTCAAAGACACTGACACACACACACACACACACATACACAGACACAGTCAAAGACACAAAGACACACACACAGACACAGTCAAAGGCACACAGTCAAAGACACACAGTCACACAGACACTGACAGACAGTCAAAGACACTGACACACACACACACACACACACACACACACACACACACACACACA
>NW_015544290.1:83670-83869 GCF_001515605.1 Sinocyclocheilus anshuiensis | reverse complement strand
ACAGACACAGTCAAAGACACTGACACACACACACACACACACACAGAGACACAGTCAAAGACACACACACAGACACTGACACACACACAGTCAAAGACACTGACACACAGACACTGACACAGACACAGTCAAAGACACTGACACACACACACACACACACACACAAAGACACTGACACACACACACACACACACACACA
>NW_015544290.1:81013-83587 GCF_001515605.1 Sinocyclocheilus anshuiensis | reverse complement strand
GGTCTGACAGGCGTGTGTTTGTGTTTCAGTTTGACTGCTGCGGTGTCGGTGGACCGATTGAGATGTTTGTGCGAGACACCTGTCCAAAAGGCAGCTTCCTGCAGCAGCTCTCGTATTCTGTGAGTCACTTCTTGTTTGTCTTGCTCTGATTCCTGGCTGTGTTGTGTGAGGAGTGCAGACGCTCATGTGTGTGTGTGTGTTTGTGTGTGTGTGTGTGTGTAGAGCTGTCCCAGCATGATCAAGGACGTCTTCAACTCGAACGCTCAGCTGGTGTTGGGAGGGTTTCTGGGGACGGCAGGAATCATGGTGAGTCCGTCTGGAGCTCTGTGTGGTTCACTCTCAAACACGTGTGTGTGTGTGTGTGTGTGTGTGTGTGTGTGTGTGTGTTCTGACCGTCTGCGTGTGTTTATCCTCAGACGCTGGCGCTGGTGTGCAGCTGTGTGCTCAGAAGACATGTCTCAGTGTCTCACGCGTCTCCTCCTGCATACGTGCTCCTCACCTCCCCGCCATCAGTCGCCAAGATGATATAACCCTCTCTCTGTCTGGGTGTCATCCGTCTGATGGAGGGATGAACGCTTCCGTCGGTCAAAGGTCAAGGGAATCACACCTGTGTGTGTGTGTGTGTGTGTGTGTGTGTTGTGCATCATCTAGAACTGAACTGAATGGCTTCAAATCCCAACTCGCTTCTTCAATCTAAACTGAGGCCGCAAACAGGCTGCCGAATTCTAATTAAAGTGAAGTTCACAGAAACTGATCTGCTGTAGTTTGTAATGCTTCATCTGTCAGCATGGATCACTCATAAACACGTTCAAACTCTGCACACGAGCTGTTTAGACTTTTGGTTTTACCGCATTAATGGATCGTACTCATTTCTTCAGTTCTGAATTCTGCACGACTCTGTTACGCTCTAGCTCACTGTGTGTTACCATCTCGTCCTGAATATTTCACTGTCTTGCTGTACGCTTAAAATCTGCATGTTTCATGTTTGTTTTTTACGGCGACATTAAAGACTCTTCCACAAAGCCGTCACGGAGCAGTGTGTTTTATCAGAGGTCAGGGGTGATCTGCTAATCATCTGTGATCGACACGTGACGCTGTGACTGAATAAGCATTTCAGAAAGTGCCGTTTTCAAATGTAAAAGCCTTGTTAAATATATATGACCAAAAATGTGATTTGACACCTCATTCGTGGGTCTAGGACAAACGGTGCGGGAGGAGTAGTGCGCCGAAGTTTTGTCCAGAAGAAGAATAAGTATGCAAGATAACAATAGTGATGCCTTGCCTTTGGCAAGCACCACTAATAATAAACTTTCTCAAGCCAACTTAATAACAACAGGAAAGTTGGCGCAGGAAGTGACGCAGCGGTGCGTTCCTCTGTGTTTGTGTGGAGGGTGCGGCGCTGGTGACTCAGGGCATGCTGGTTTGCCTAGCAACAGCAGTTGTTTTCTTTCAAACTCTGAAGCCAAAAATGAGAGAGAGAGAAAGAGAGTACTGTTACACATTTACATAATGTTCCAACTCTAAGTCCTATAGCTGCTGCATGACTTCTGTATTATAATGGGGTTTTCACCTATACGTATCTGTGTGCGTGTATATGACCTTTCCATATTAGTTATAATACATAAATAAATGAAATAAAAAAAGAAAGCCATACTCAAGTAAAAGTACAGATATCTTACCAGAAAATGAATAACTAATTACATTCAGTGGTGTATAAAGTACCTGAAAGCCATACTCAAGTAAAAGTACAGATATCTTACCAGGAAATGACTTTGGTAGAAGTTGAAGTCACCGTTTAGAATATTACTTGAGTAAAAGTCTTAAAGTATGTGATATTTATTGTACTTAAGTACGAAAAGTATTTTATAAATCTTAAACGTACTTAAGTGTTAATTTGTAAATGTACAAGTAAATGCAAAATGGAAAAGAAGCACATAAATAATATATATAAAATGTTCATACACAGTTTGAGTAGCAAGATTGTGTTCAGTTTTAACTCTTTCTTCCATTTTGTATTTGTGGGTAAGAATAAGAAGCTCTTCATCCGGTACTTAGTGTCTTTCATGCCAACATAAGAAAACATTTCTGGAATCTGCGTCTGAAATAGCATTTAGATGTATTTACACAGTTTAATATAGGCCTAGTTCAGCGGGGACATGGATGCATTTAACCTGCAGTCACAGCTGAATAAATAATGTTTTGTTTTTAACATAAAACGCTGAATACTGTTATTTGAAATGATTTAAAAACATTAAAAAAATAGCCGAAATGAAATGTGAAATAAAAACCGCCAGTAGGTGGCAGCAAGTGATATCTGCAGAAAAACGGTACTCTTTGTGTGATATAGATTAAGTTAACTATATTAAATTATATAAATATAAAAAGCATACAGAAACATTTTTGCCATCTACAATTTAGAATTCCTGGATCTTTGAGTTTTAATAGACTAATAAATCCTGTGCATGCACTCTGTGTGTGATTTGGTCATATAGCCTACTTGATAATGTCAGATCACACATCATTACAACAACACTTACCATATTATCGCAGAAGATATACTGTATATCGCACACC
>NW_015544290.1:78220-80237 GCF_001515605.1 Sinocyclocheilus anshuiensis | reverse complement strand
TACTCTTTGTGTGATATAGATTAAGTTAACTATATTAAATTATATGACTATAAAAAGCATACAGAAGCATTTTTGCCATCTACAATTTAGAATTCCTGGATCTTTGAGTTTTAATAGACTAATAAATCCTGTGCATGCACTCTGTGTGTGATTTGGTCATATAGCCTACTTGTATATGTCAGATCGCACATCATTACAACAACACTTACCATATTATCGCAGAAGATATACTGTATATTGCAGACCCCAGACTCGACTTGAGAGGAAAATGAATCATCCGTGGTTGTGCGCGCACTTGTTTGCATGTGCAAAGGTGTTTTTAGGAGTCTAACTTGCAAACGCCAGACCACTGATTCGTCAAACCTGCTTTCCTGCAGTCCGTGTTCTTCTGACTTCTGACTGTTCTATTAGGAAATGTAGTGGAGTAAAAGTAAAAGTTGGTTGAAATATAAAAACTCAAGTAAAGTACAGATACTCCCAAAATATACTTAAGTACTGTAACGAAGTATTAGTACTTCGTTACATTACACCACTGAAATACACTCATGCTTCAACTAATGAAAGAAACTCAAGCTAAGTCTGACTCCAACCACAACCCCAACATTCATAAAGACATTGGCAAAAATCTAAAGTATAATTATGATGAAAAATTAAAAAACTAATTTGACCTCCAAACCAAACTCCAGTGTTATTCGGCCCTAAATAGAACCACCAAATTGGCAAATTACTTATCAATCAAACAATTAAAAGAAAGACAAATCCTTTCAAAATATCGACTCAGCAACCACGACTTAGAAATAGAGAAAGGAAGATATAAAAAATCCTGGATACCGAGAGAACAGCGACTATGCAAGCACTGTGACTTAAATCAAATAGAGGATGAGAAACACTTTCTTCTTGTCTGCCCCAAATACACCACTACAAGATAAATATTCTTTCCACAATTTGAAGCACTGAATGACTCTGAGAAACTCTACTATATGCTTGGAGAGGACGACATGGCAGTCAAAATATGTATACATCTCCCTTCAGTTTGTGATTGTAGCTCCATGTAGCTTTGCTTTTCTGTTGATATAACTATAACTCTCTTTTGTTTAAAGTGATAAAATATAAACTTCCCACCACCATA
Organism: Sinocyclocheilus anshuiensis; assembly: GCF_001515605.1. NCBI lineage: Eukaryota > Metazoa > Chordata > Actinopteri > Cypriniformes > Cyprinidae > Sinocyclocheilus > Sinocyclocheilus anshuiensis. The sequence continues at coordinate 79,108 of NW_015544290.1, read as the reverse complement.
TATCCGATATTATCTATCAAACTAATCTGACTAATTTGTTTGTTCGTTTTAAATTTGAAATCGCGCGTGCAGCGCATTAGCATTCGTTAACCGGTTAGCTTGTCATTCACGTGTCCATTCGCATTTCTATTTGCGTCTGTTACCATTTTCTTTTTTTCTCTCGCATCCATTTCTTTTCTCTCTCTCCCTCCATTTTTCACGAGGTCATCAAACAACAGTGGTAAGTAAGAATCATTCATCAATCACGGTGAGTAATGGCTTCTTCTCCTGCTATTGTTGTTTGCACCACTTGCCACATGTATAGTTTATCTCTCTCTGTCAGCGACTGTGATAAATGCCGTATTCTCATGTGATAAATGCAGGGAAATAGGCTGACAGAGAAGATTTCAGAATTAGAGACGCGCATCCAAACTTTAATTGAGGACAGGCAGCTGGAGGAAAACAAAACTAGAGGTATTTCGTATTGCATGGCGGGAAAGTACCCTATCCTACTGAAAAGCATTAAAAACTGCTAGATCTGGTTACTTTTCGTCTCTTTTAGAAGAAAACAAACATAACCCCAGGTATTTATTCAATACAGTGGCTAAATTTACGAAAATTAAAGCATCAACAAGTGTTTACAGTTCCCAACAGCACAGCAGTAATGACTTTATGAACTACTTTACTTCCAAGATTGATACTATTAGAGATAAAATTATAACAGCCATCAGCCACAGTATCGCATCAGATCCCCTGATGAACAATTCCACTCATTCTCTGCTATAGGACAGGAAGAATTGTATAAATTGTTAAATCATCTAAACCAACAACATGCATGTTAGACCCTATTCGATCTAGACTACTAAAAGAGTTGTTTCAAGAAGCCATAGATCATCTTCTGAATATCAT
>NW_015544290.1:74689-77813 GCF_001515605.1 Sinocyclocheilus anshuiensis | reverse complement strand
TGTTAGCTTTCACTGTTATGCTGATGATACTCAGCTCTATATTTCTTCGCAGCCCGGCGAAACATACCAATTTGAAAAACTAATGGAATGCATAGTCGATATAAAAAACTGGATGACGAGTACTTTTTTTTCTGCTAAATTCTGAAAAAAGTGTTAATTGTAGGACCTAAAAACTCTGCATATAATAACCTAGAACACTCTCTAACACTTGATGGCTGCTCTGTCAATTCCTCATCATCAGTTAGGAACCTAGGTGTGCTATATGATAGCAATCTTTCCTTAGAAAGCCACGTTTCTAGCATTTGTAAAACTGCATTTTACGACCTATGCTCTCAATGTCAAATGCAGAAATGTTAATCCATGCGTTTATGACCTCAAGGTTAGATTATTGTAATGCTTTATTGGGTGGTTGTTCTGCACGCTTAATAAACAAACTCCAGCTGGTCCAAAATGCAGCAGCTAGAGTTCTTACTAGAACCAGGAAGTATGACCATATTAGCCCGGTTCTGTCAACACTGCACTGGCTACCTATTAAACATCGTATAGATTTTAATATCTTGCTAATTACTTATAAAGCCCTGAATCGTTTAGCACCTCCGTATTTGAACGAGCTCTTGTTACATTACAGTCCTCCACGTCCGCTGCGTTCTCAAAATTCTGGCCGTTTGATAATACCTAGAATATCAAAATCAACTGCGGGTGGCAGATCCTTTAATGTGACTTTGCTGCAGCCTGGAACTGAACTGCTGGTTTCGTCTGGCCAGAGGAGAACTGGCCCCCGACTGAGCCTGGTTTCTCCGAAGGTTTTTTCTCCATTCTGTCACCGATGGAGTATTGGTTCCTCTGGCTTGCTTAGTTGGGGACACTTCATTTCCAGCGATATCGTCGACTTGATTGCACAGATACTATTTAAACTGAACTGAGCTGGATGATGATATCACTGAATTCAATGATGAACTGCCTGTAACTGTAAATTGAGTGTTTACTATTGTCATTTTGCATTATTGACACTATTTTCCTAATTAATGCTGTTCAGTTGCTTTGACACAATCTGTATTTTTAAAAGCGCTATATAAATAAAGGTGACTTGACTTTACACCATACACACCATACGACATGGTTAATCCATTGTGTTCATTTGCTTTATTTTACATATAGGCTTAGATTCCTTTACAGACACGTCAAAGGAAAATAGTAAGTAAAGCAAATATAAATAAATGAAAAGTTAAACATAAACCGAAGATATTTGGAGAAATGTCTGTGTCAATGGGGTTCAATGTTGTTTGGATCTCAACTGTTCAAAATGTCAACTTTCATGTTCCACAGAAGAAAGAAAGTCATAGAGGATTGTAATGACATGATGGAGATTAAATGATGACAGAACTGTGATTTCTGGCTGAACCATTGACTCACAGCAAAAGAAGAAAACTGTAAAAACTGCTCCAGAGACAGAGACGATAAAGTTATAAGGCTTTAAACGTTTTTCCTCTTGAGCGGTAGAATGAGGAACAAAAAGTGATAGTTTAGCCATCAACGTGTGTGAGAGACAGACCGATTTGAACCATCACCGTGTGCGTTTAAGTGTGTGTGTGTGTGTGTGTTTAACTGTGTGTGTGTGTGCATGTGTGAACGTGAGCTTAAATATGGGAGTGTCCAAAACATTCCCATCCGGATTTCAACACAAACGCTCAATAATCAAGATGCATATCAAAACACACACACACACACACACACACACACTCACTCTCTCTCTCTCTCTCTCACACACACACACACACACTCTCACACACACACACACACACACACAGAAGGTGGATAACACTGGAATAAAGATCATGATGGATTAAACACACAGTTGTTGTAAGACTGTTGTTCTTGCACAAAGACGTTAGTGTGTGTGTGTGTGTTCTGGCGCTCAGGTGAGGCTGTAACTGTCCTGCAGGTGAATTCTGGTTGAACAACATTTCTAGCTTCTCTCTTCTTCTTCTCATTAGGGTGTGTGTTTGTCACACAGGGTGTGTTTGTGTTTGTTTCCTCACTGAGAGTCCAACACTAAACTCACAGCAACACATTTCACAAAAACCCACAGCAAAGACTGAAAACAGCAGGAATAAACCAAGCACGTATTCGTCATTATGTGATGCGTTCGCTGAAGTGTTTGCTGTTTTTTGGGATCCAAATGTCTAAAACACCAAACGAATACATCAGTACTGCTAAAAAAAAAACAAACTTATCCAGCAGCTTTAACTTTCAGACAAATCTGAAGCGCTTTTACAGCTGTTTATCTGAACCAAACTGAACTTCGGCATCGAGAGACTCTCATCAGAATAATGTCCACCAATGAAGGTCTAGACGTAATGAAGCGCGGCTCACGCGGACATCAGGACAGTCTGAGGACAATTCAGTCCTCGCGGACGCTAGAATAATAGTCTTGGAACTGGTTTGAAAAAATCCTAAGAGAAATGAGGAGCAAATATCTGCCAGCGGGGTCAGAAATATCAACTTGTTTTCCCTTCGAAGTAAGCTTATGTTTTGGACCCCAATGGTGAACTCACTTAGTCTCGATCATTTTCTCAGAAAAGCAGCTAAACAGTTGCATGTGTCATTCCAGTGACGTCATGAATCATGGCAGCCTTTCGCTCGTCTCACGTTCTTCAGCTGGAACTGATTAGATCCAGCCAATGAGGCTCCAACTCTCTGTGAGTCTGTAAGTGTGTGTACTTGCTTTGGACCAAATGTCCTCACTTCTATTGTGAAACACTTTCTCAACCCACTAGTGAGACATCTGACTGCTCCTCACTGGTTAAAGAGGATAAGAAATCAGCCAGCAGATGTGTTTGATGTTAAATCTACAGTTAAATATCATTAACCTGATAGAAAGTGTGTTTGTGTGTGTGTGTGATTTGAGCGATGGTCTGTCAGAGGGTGTGGAGCGTCTGTATTCACAGAGTGTTTACCCATGAATCACACACACACACACACACACACACACACAGAGAAGCAGAGTTTGGAGGGAAGAGTGTGTGTGTGTGTGAGCCAACGAACGGTAAAGCTATCTTTCTTTCACAGAGTTTCACAGAGCCGGAGGGAAAAGGGCTTGTCAGGACCTTCCCAAACGCCACAC
>NW_015544290.1:61573-74155 GCF_001515605.1 Sinocyclocheilus anshuiensis | reverse complement strand
GCACTGATAGCTCAGTGTAAAGATCTTCAGTCACACACACATCACATCTGGAAGTGTGAAGCTGCTCTCATTCAGTGACTGGTCTTCTGTTACTCCGCAGGTAAGATCTGAGACTCCTCACACGTCTCTCCACTCGTCTGGGGTCTCGTCTTAGTCTTGAGAGGGTCTGTGTGAGTGTGTGTTGGGTTTGAGAGGGTGTGTCAGGCGGTGAGATGATGGCGTTTGGTCAGAGAGACGCTCAGCTGTTGTTCTTCTGTGTAAATGTGACAAATCCTGAGAAACATGGAGGAATGAGTGTGTCTGAAGGGGGCTGAAAGGGACAGACAGCCACACACACACACACACAGATACACTCACATTCACACACGCACACACACACACACACACACACACACACACAGATACACTCACATTCACACACGCACACACACACACACACACACACACACACACAGATACACTCACATTCACACACGCACACACACACACACACACACACACACACACAGATACACTCACATTCACACACGCACACACACACACACACACACACACACACACAGATACACTCACATTCACACACGCACACACACACACACACACACACACAGATGATGTCAAAGCAGCTTCATATCAATAACAGAATCGAAGCAAACTTCAGAAATTCTGTTGTAAAGCAGCTCTAAACACACAATAGTGTCGTTATTCACATCAAGTCGGTTCAGTGTTGCTTCAGTTCAGTCCATCTGTATAGTTCATTAATTAAGAATTTAGCACAATTCATTAATTATGAACAATTTTGTTTAAGCTATAAAGCAGCTGTACAGAAGATAATGTCATTATTCAGATCAATTCGGTTCCAGTTTTGTTCTCATCTGATAGAGTCAGTGCAGTCCTATGGATTATATTACTGAATATTAATATGTCTGTGTGTTTTTTCTCTCCGTCAGTCATGTTGGTTTTACTCGCTGCCATCTTCCTCCTCCACATCGCCTGCATCTGTCTGCTGCTGGCCGCCACCATCCATAACGTGAGTGACACGCATCACAGCCTGTGGGCGGGGCCGGGGGCGGGGCTTCACTCGCCCGCTCATGATTTATTCATTAACTCCAAATCAAACAGTCTCTTACCTCAGCTTTATCCAGGCAGGGATCCTCACAGATTAGGAACATGCGTCACTCGCAGGAATGGAGTCAGTGCACGATCACGTCCACATTTAGCGCAGTGTTCGGAAACTGTGAGAAAATTCAGCACAAAATCTAATCTTCAGCAAGTGTTACACAACAGGACAAAACAATATTTATACGACTGACCTTCACACTAAAGATATTCAAAGCTTCTGGAACTCACTGCTAAAACATTATGGTTTAACATGCTAAAATGTCACGTTTATTGTAAATGATACGTTTATTATCCAGTCAGAACAGTCCATGTTTCTCATTCATGCTGATATATATGTGTGTGTGTGTGTGTGTGTGTGTGTGCAGGCCTGGTGGATGAGCAACACGATGTCCACTGATATTTGGTCTCGCTGGATGCTGAATGGTGGAACCTGGAACTACACTGAGATTCCTGATCACTATCCTAAAGGTCAGTTCTGTGAATCTCACAAGTCTGAAATCTCATTCTAATCCACAAAGAGCTTGGTAATAAGCACTACTTCTCACATTTTGCATCAACAGGTTTTCTTTAATGTTTCTTTCACTCACAGCAGCAAACTGACATTTACTGTTTTTGTACCGTCATTTTACATGTCATTTTTATGCATTTATTTGAAGTGGTTCTTAAAGGGTTAGTTCACCCAAAAATGAAAATTAGCCTGTGTTTTACTCACGCTCGAGGCATCCTAGCTGTATATGACTTTCTTCCGGAACGGAATGATAAAGCTTGGAAGAGCCAGGATAATTTTTAATACAACTCCGATTGGATTCGTCTGAAAGAAGAAAGTCATATACAGCTAGGATGCCTCGAGCGTGAGTAAAACACAGGCTAATTTTCATTTTTGGGTGAACTAAGCCTTTAACCAGCTCATCAGACACTCACGTGTTGGTCTGTCGTGTTGTGTTTCAGAGTATCTGCAGGCGGTCCAGGCCAGCTCTGTGCTCGCGTGCATCTTCTGCATCCTCGGCCTGTTCGTGTTCGTCGCTCAGCTCTACACACTACCTAAAGGAAAGCGCTTTCTGTTCACTGGAGCTTTCCAGCTGCTGGCCTGTACGTGTAACACACACTCACACTCACATACACACACACACCCCACTCTGAAGTGTGTGTTTGTGCTCCTCAGGGTTGTGCATCATGATCGCGGCCTCCATCTACACGGACATCTTCCATAAAGACAAGGAACAGGGCTGGTACGGAGCCTCCTTCATCCTGGCCTGGATCTCCGTCTGCCTCACCTTCATCTCCTGCATCACCTACTTCATCCTGCGCAAGAAGACGGCGTGAAGAACACACACACACACACACACCAGCAGATGTTTAAACACTCGTCAGATGCTGTCGATGATGATCCTCTGATCTCAGAACTGCTCAGGTTGGCCTCGAGTGTCTCAAGGCATCTGTAGATCAACATATCCATTATATAGCTGAATGTATTCCTAGTGAGGTTCCGTGTCTAAATACAGTATGTCGTGGTTTTGTTGTAAATGTCATGTTTTCACAATAGTTTAATTGCGGGCTGTTTTACGGTCATGTGACACGACAAGCCCCATTTAGCACTGTTACGGGTGATTCTTCAATACACTACCTGACTGTTTGTTTCTGTGTTAACATGTTTATCACGTGTCCTGTGCTAACCATCTGATCCACCCAAGGGCAGATTTAGCCAATTAATCCATTTAAATGTTGCAAAATATCATTACCATCACAACATGAAATATTAATTTGATTATTATGATGTTGCTTTTTAAAATTAAATCACTTCACAATACATAAGATGCATCTTAACCAACAACCGAGTTGGCAATGATCCTTTGTTTTAGTGATCAAGTCTGGTCATAATTTAAGACATTCTGAAAGACAAAAGTTTTTTTAAATAAAAAAATAAATAAAAGACATATATGTTGAACATTTTGATTGTATTTGAAAGTAAAGCAGACTAATGATAATCAGTCCAATACTGTGTGCGACGTCTCGCTATTCCTTCAACCTGCTAAAGAAACTGCTGTTCAAATAGCTTTCTATGACAATATAATGTGTTTCTGAATTAAAATCTATTCCACAACTCAATATATGTATAAAAACGAATCATGACTTTAGCATGTTTTATTAACTTTTACAATTTAAACTGAAGACTGAAAATGTAGAACAAGTTATTCAAGTGTAAAGCTTGAATAAATCTAAAGTTATCATCAGACAGTAAATGTCCCCAAAAGGAGTTGAGGAAAGCTGAAGTTCCTGCAGGGGTAAAACACGCTCCTGTGCTTGGGTCCCACCATCAGAAACTTCTTGGTGTAGTTGCTGAGCGTGGACTGGCTGGTGAGGGCCACCCATGCCACGCTAAAAACACCAGCCACCACGTCAGCAAACGTTCACATTCGCAGATTCAAGACTGGAAAAACCACACGGTACAACGTGATCCGAAAACATCCCGCAGCTGCCCACGGCTCGACACTAAGGATATTTCTGCTGTCTTGCTGGGAAAGTTCTAAATAGTTGTTGTTTTATTGTGGTGACCCAAGTGATCTTGAATTCAGTTCACTTTAGAACTCTGGCTTCCAACTTCCTTACTACAGGAAACAATACTAGCCAAACGAATATAAAGTTCAAGCACGATTAAAGACAAGTTCACTTACGGACATAACCGACTGTTTTCGAGGATGTTCGCCAAGACGGGTAATTTTACATCATTTTGTATGTGTTTGTCCGTTCAAGCGCAAGAAGATGCAAAAGAGAACTCAATTCAATGTTCATGAGAACCAAATTAAGTTCTTTCGCATCTTCTAGCACTTAAATTATATAAATTGTGACCCTGGAGCACAAAAGCAGTGTTAAGTCGCTTGAGATGCACACACACACACACACACACACACGTGTTGAGATGCACACACACACACGTGTTGAGATGCACACACACACACACACATACACACGTGTTGAGATGCACACACACACACACACACACACACACAACGTGTTGAGATACACACACACACGTTGAGATGCACACACACAAGAGCCACGAAACTGCGACACCTCTCCTCTGAAACAGACAGACACCAACATTAAAGCAGAGGTTTCTCTGGAAAAGAGAGGAGTTCCTCCGCTGCTCTGAGACTGTGTTCATGAGACGATGCTCAAACGCTTCACTGCGCTGAATATTCCCCGACAAACCGCCGTCTACAGTAGACAGGTTCTTGTTCAAGATTTAAATTTGAAAGAATTTCTCAATTTTTAGTTAACATAAAAAATTTGCACATTCACTCAAAAGAGACGTTACTCATTAATAAATAAACTTAAATTGAAAACTTAAAATTACTTTTTATTGTAAATCCCATGTTTTCATCTTTGACCTAGAGGAATGCAGCTGCTCAAAACCTCAGTCTTTTTTGAAAATATTTCATGAACGTGCAAATCTGCAAAAAAAAATATAAAGAAAAGAAATTAAAAAAATAGGACTTTCTATTTGCTTTTAAACTGTAAATGCTTTTCTCTAAGCTGTTTTTTCATTTTTTCAAGTTCTACATTTTCTCCTTAGCTCCATGTTGCAGTAAGTTTTGGGAGTTCATTTTTAGTCCATCTCCTATCCTGAGAAGTCTGTCTTGCAGAGACTGACAAAAATGAGCTCCTAAAACTTACTGCCAGATTCTGGAAGATCAATTCTTCTAGCAGTGGTACAAGACAGGGCTGTACGTTAACTTTTTTTTCACATAGCACTGGTGCTACAGAGGTTGAAAGTTTTGTAGCACAGGCCAAAAAGTTGTAGCACAAGTATAACACGTCTGTTATCATGTCTGAAAACAAACACAAGTAATGGAGTTCATCACTTAAACAGGCACTGATGTTCCATACAGAGCACAAAAGATACAAACCATCACAAAAATTGTTTTAGACAGTTTTAAAACCCCTAACTACCAAGTATAATCAATCTCACACACACAAACAAGCACAACGAAATCACTTCACACTATTAAGCGGCTGTGTTATGAACATGCAAAACTGTATCGCACGCGTGCTACAGTGATAAATTTATTCATCGCACAGACCAGTTTTTTAATAGCACGTGCGACATATATGTCGCACTGTACAGCCCTGCAAGAGGATGTGGTGCTGGTCCTTCAAGAGTCACTCTCAGCTTATCTGTCCATAAAGCCTATAAAAATAGTCTTCATGTATTTCACAACACTTCAGAATGTTATTCTTATTTAGTACGGGTCATTTTTTAGGATTTTTTACCCAAGCGAAGTTCTGACCCCGCTGACCCAATGAGCATTTTGCTGACCAATGGTCATGCCTTAACTTTGAAATTTCTGTTTTGCATTCGTTTTTAATATTTCTCATGGGGATTTAGTTGTGTTCAAAGGAATTTAATGAAATCCATTGAAGTCAGTACTGGTAATATTCAAATTCAATTTCTAAAATACTGATAAAATATGCATCAAACTGGTTTTTGCTGTAGTTCTTGTACAAGATTTAAATTTGAAAGAATTTCTTAATTTTTTAATTCATAAAAAGTGGTTAAATGGTGTAATAACATGGTAAAACCTGATAACATAAAAAATTTGCACATTCACTCAAAAGAGACGTTACTCATTAATAAATTAACTCAAGTCAAAATAATTGTGTAAATTACTTTTTATTGTAAATCCCATGTTTTCATCTTTGACCTAGAGGAATGCAGCTGCTCAAAACCTCAGTCTTTTTTGAAAATATTTCATGAACGTGCAAATCTGCAAAAAAAAATATAAAGAAAAGAAAAAAATGAGCTCCTAAAACTTACTGCCAGATTCTGGAAGATCAATTCTTCTAGCAGTGGTACAAGACAGGGCTGTACGTTAACTTTTTTTTCACATAGCACTGGTGCTACAGAGGTTGAAAGTTTTGTAGCACAGGCCAAAAAGTTGTAGCACAAGTATAACACGTCTGTTATCATGTCTGAAAACAAACACAAGTAATGGAGTTCATCACTTAAACAGGCACTGATGTTCCATACAGAGCACAAAAGATACAAACCATCACAAAAATTGTTTTAGACAGTTTTAAAACCCCTAACTACCAAGTATAATCAATCTCACACACACAAACAAGCACACGTGATCGCGAAATCGAAAGTGAACAGCGAGCGCTCATTCAAATGTGATTTCAATACCCCGCATATTGATAGCGGCTCCCTGATTATTATATACAATATTAGAATGTTTGCGGGAGCGGGACACACACGCTGCGGGAGCGGGCGGTAATGGTCAGAAATTCAGCGGGAGCGGGTTAAAGAAAACTGTCCCGCTCAAGGCTCTAGGCTGCGCATCAACACACACGCAAAGTTTTTTTTTCGATCTACCCCATCTCCACCCCCAATCATTAGTGCCGTTCCGCTCTGTCTTTGACAGAACATATAGGACAATTTTTGAAATAGCGCCATTCCCTTTTGCAGCCAGCCTCTAGCGGCCAGTTGACGAATTACAGTTTAAGTCACTTCCTTGTTGGCTTCATGAGAGAGAGCGGGAAGTTGCGGCTTGGACAGAACATATAGGACAATTTTTGAAATAGCACCATAAACAGGAGTTAAAGCAAAAAAAAAAAAAATCTTTTGACTGAAAAATTTTCCTCAGCCAAACCCCATTCCACAGCCATACCTGTCACACACACAGTTTAAAAGCAATTTTTTCTTCTTGTAATTATGAGCGCTTGTCCTCCTAATTTAAAAAAAAGGAGCACCTTCTGATCAACAATAAAAAATTCTGATAAAAAATTAGCCTTCCTAATACGAGCTGACATTTGACTCAAAGTGTAATGGCATCTTTTTCATGTCAAATTCAAAAATGTATGTTTATAAGCTTTTTAAAATTTCTATTTAAAACAATATAATAAGAAGTAGAATAAGACAAATAAGTTGCCAATCATATGAAACTAGTATTAATAAATTAATTTGTACTACAGAGGTGGCACAGAAAGAAGAACACAAAAGTGGCTTGTAGGTACATTTTCAGACGTTTAATGAGGCTCAGAGGTGGCATGAGTGCAATTAAATTCATAAATTCATGTGGAGATTACTGTTTTAAATATAACATTTTGAATTCAGATATATTAAATGATTTAAATAACTGAAATTATATGCTAAAAATGAAACTAAATCCGCCAGCAGGTGGCGGCAAGTCACTGATTTTATCACTGAATCATTCATTCAATTGATTCGTTCGAACGGCTGATTCATTCAGGAATGAAGCAAGTGACTGTCTTTATGAATGGGTAATCATGAATCACCGACTCACCTGCAGGAATGAGTAGAATTATTAATCACATCTGATCAGTCACACAGAAACACAGCAAAATCTGCAACCTTTCAGTCTCAGAACGAGGTTTACAGTTGTTGAAGACCTAAAGTGTCCTGTATATCACAGTTAGTGTTGAGAAGGTTCCTTTGGTAATGTAATAGGTTACAGATTACAAGTTATAACCCTATTTAAAATGTAATAAGTAGTGTAACTATTTCAGTTACTTTATTAAATAATCAAATAAAAAAAGAAATCAAATCTTTGCATAGCTATGACAGGAAACACTGGCATCTAACAACGGCTTGGAAATACAGTTAATCTTAAACAGTAAAGCAGACACACAAACTGTTATGGAATAAACGTGTCCTATTCTGTGTCCTAAACTCCTGAAACACTGGTGTCTCATATTCTATAGCAATTAATGCGATTTGGGAAAGAAATCAATCAAATCTGTATGTGTGTGTGAAAACTTTCAGATGTAACCCCCTGTGTAATGGTTAACATTTTCATAAGTAACTGTAATTTAATTACACATCTTTTCTCAGTAACTGTAACGGACTACTGCACACAGAATATTTCATATGCTCTCAGATTTCTCCCTCTATTGATTTTTGTCATATTCACGAAAACAGCTGAATACTCCTCTTACTCTCACACAAACACATCCGTCATCATAGTGAATCTCGTCTGCAGAAACTACGACTCGACGTCAAACGCGCTCTATCACTGAGCGGCGTGAACGCTGAAGAAAACCTTCTTCTGAAGACCACGAGCAAAACCCAAGACCTGCCTGAGCCTTTACGGTCTCACAAAATTACAACCTTCTTTCTGAATTTTACTGTAAATGAATCATCGAAGTGTCAGCCAAATCTCTCAGTGGGACATTCTCAGCAAACACATTATTAATGAAGTATACTATGTACAGACAAGCAGAGGAGTTCAGAGTAAGAACGCAACGCATTTAATTACGCGTTAAGCGTTTTCCTTCCATAGAAAACCGTTGTAAGTGCTTAACGTGGCTTAATCCTGGGGTGAGGGGTCAGGGGTCACAGGAGCTCGGCTACACCGCAGACCTCTTCTGCTTCACCTTATGTTTGTGCAGATCATTTTACTTCTGTACTGTGATTTGCATTGGGAACAGCATCTTCTGTGTGACTGAGTTGGGGAATTATAAATCACTTAACTTGAAGAACACTTAACACATTAAAACTTTGTTTTAAAAATACCAAACTCAGCAAACAGATTCTTAATAAAGTGTACTATATACAGACAGAGTAGATGAGTCCAGAATAAGAACGCAATGCGTTTTCCTAATGGGAGGAAAACACTTAACGTGGCTTAATGCATTAAAACAGTGCTTTGCGTTTGTATTTTGGGCTGCTTGTCTGTACATAGAATGATTTATTAATAATATTTACTGAGTTTGGTATTTTCAAAAACACTTTTAATGCTGTTCTCCTCGCAGGTGGTCCAGAGGCCGGCGTGGAAGATGAAGCGGTCGTCACCGGTCTCCCAGAATCACACTCACGCACACACACACACACACACACACACACACACACACACACACACATGTTGTGTTTCCATGTTTTATGGGGACATTCCATAGGCGTAATGGTTTTTATACTGTACAAACTGTATGTGCTATTGCCCTACACCAACCCTACCCCTAAACCTACCCCTTACAGGAAACTTTGTGCATTTTTACTTTCTCAAAAAAACTAATTCTGTATGATTTATAAGCTTGTTTCCTCATGGGGACCTCAAAAATGTCCCCACAAGGTCAAAATTTACTAGTATTACTATCCTTGTGGGGACACACACACACAAACACAAACACACACACACACACACACACACACACACACACACACACACTCTCTCTCACACTCTCTCACACACACACACACTCACGCACTCACTCACTCACTCACTCACACACTCTCACACACACACACACACTCTCACACTCTCTCACACACACACACACACACACACACTCTCTCTCACACTCTCTCACACACACACACACACACACACACTCTCTCTCACACTCTCTCACACACACACACACACACACACACTCTCTCTCACACTCTCTCACACACACACACACACACACACACTCTCTCTCACACTCTCTCACACACACACACACACACACACACTCTCTCTCACACTCTCTCACACACACACACACACACACACTCACTCACTCACTCACTCACTCACAAACACACACTCAGACACACACACACACACTCAATCTCACTCACACACACACTCACTCACTCACTAACAAACACAAACTCACACACTCACTCACACACACACTCACTCACACACTCACACTCTCTAACACACACTCACTCACTCACTCAATCACACACTCACACACTCTCTCTAACACACACTCACTTACTCACTCACTCACTCACTCACACACTCTCTCTAACACTCACTCACTCACTCACACACTCACTCACTCACACACTCACACACTCTCTCTAACACTCACTCACTCACACACTCACACACTCTCTCTCTAACACACACTCACTCACTCACTCACTCACACACTCACTCACTCACTCACACACTCTCTCTCTAACACACACTCACTCACTCACACTCTCACCCACTCACTCACACACTCACTCACACACTCTCTCTCTAACACACACACACACACACACAGTCAGGATTAACCTGCGCTCTAATCTGTCAATCTGCTCCAGCTCAGTGACACAAGCTCCCATGCACTCACACGCTCATCTTCAATCATTCCTAACACACACTGCAGCTGGATGACAATACCGTATTTAAAGCGGAGTGTGTTATTCAGAGCGACCCATGCTACACAGAAATCTACTCCAAACCCTCACACACACTGCCGTTCAAAAGTCTGGGATCGCCCGGGTTTTAAAGAAGCTTCTTATGGTCATCAAGGCTGCATCTATCTGATAAAAATACAGAAAAAAACTAATCTTGTGAAATATTATTGCAATTTAAAATGTTTTCTGCTTTAATAAACTTTAAAAAATGTTTGATTTCTGTGAAGCACAGCTGAATTTGTCACATGATCTTCAGAAATCATGCTAATATGCTGAATTATGATCGCTGTGCTGCTTCATGTTTTTTGGGACCTGTGATACTTTTTCAGGATTCTTTGATGAATAACAAGTGTTTATTCAAAACGGAAATTACAATATACACTACCATTCAAAAGTTTGGGGTCAGTAAGTAATTATAAAGAAATTAATACTTTTATTCAGCAAGGATGTGTTAAATGGATCAAAAGTGATGGTAAAGACTGATACTGTTAGAAAACATCTCTATTTTGAATAAATGCTGCTTTAGCTTTTTATTCATCAAAGAATCCTGAAGAAAAGTATCACAGGTTCCAAAACAATATGAAGCAGCGCAACAGTCTCCAGTTTTTCCTGTATTTTTGATCAAATAAATAAGGACACTTTCATAATGCTGCATAATTATCAAAAGTGGTAATATAATAAAGTCCTTACACATCACCATTTCGCCAGCCTGCACGTCACATAACAGGCCTGTAGGTGGCGCTTGGGCTTCATTAACTATGATATGAAAGATTCATAATGAATTAAATTGACACACTAGCTTTGATTGATGGAAGAGTAATGTTCACAATATTGTTTGGTTTATTTTTTCTGAACAGACACCACCTCAGATCATGAGACAGACATGTGAAAATAAACAGGGATTTTCTATACATCGTCATGTAACATAATTCAAATGCGTTTTGTTTTATTGACTACAATAGCATTGCTATTTGTCTGAGAGCGGCACTTTTGAATCATTTTGAAAAAGGGCAGGGCCTCGAGCCCCCAAAGTCAGATTCTTTATGTTTGTTAAAGAAGTCTCTTCTGCTGCATTTATTTGATCGGAAATACAGCAAACGCAGTAATATTGTGAAATATTTGTACTATTAGGGTAATAGTAACCCTAACCCTAACCCTTGTTTCAGGTTTCTTTGATGAATAGAAAGTTCAGAAGAACATAGAAATCTTTTATCTCACAATAGTACAGCTTTTGCTGTATTTCGGATCGTATAAATGCAGGCTTGGCAAGCAGAAGAGAGTTCTCTAAAAAGCATTAAAATACCATCATGTCTGCCAATGGCGAGAGATCAGCCAGACGATCACATCTTAAACTCTGACATTAGAACAGAGCTCCGTGCATGTGTGCAACATCCCTGACTTTATCTGACGATCTCCGCTTCCCAAGTCTTTTAGAAGGATTTCTAGAGTTGAACAGCCAGAGACAGACACACACACACACACACACACAGAGCAATGAAAATGACCAGCGCTTCTCCCCTGTATAACTGTATTCAAGAGTCAGAAGCATACTGACATGTTTTCATATGGCGATTCTTTTATGAGTTTCTCTTGTCCTTCAGGAGTTCTGCGCTCGTGGCTGCCTTCTCCTCGAAACACTGCCGGAACGTCGGTCTCCGTTCGAGCGCTTCGCAGTAAATCCAACGCAGATGATGCATGTGCTTTCCCTCATCCACAGCACAAAACCCTCGGAGGAGGGAAATCAAAGGAGCACATACACAGGCACACCTTCGAAGGCAATATATATATATATGTGTGTGTGTGTGTCGCCATGACAATAGCGTCTGAGCGTCTGACCGGGTGATGTCACAGCGGCTGCTCCTGGTGCGGAAAAACGCTCAGAACTCTCAGGGTAAAGTACGGATTAAAACAATAGCGAGGTTTAAAAAGAACGATAATACGAGTTATTATAAAATACTACATATAACTGGTGTAAACACACGGCCTCCACTAGTGTTCTCCAGAGAAAGTCCATCCTCGGCACAGAGCGAAGCCCAGGGTTTGGTTAGCGAGCGAGGGAGTCTGCAGACAGATGTGCGCACTCACTGATCTCCGAGAGCGTGCTCGTCCTCGCTCCAGACACACCGCTCCAGGCCTGTGCACACACAGAACACACACCGAACCCATCACGTTCAGCACCGCACAGAACACAAATACACACAAGAACACACACCACAGCGACGACTTCGCCGTTTTGTCTTGCTTTCTAGTATAAACATCTAAACATTCTTGAGCCAAGATGCATTTACTTGACAAGAAAAATGACTTGGGGGGGGGGG
>NW_015544290.1:34346-61522 GCF_001515605.1 Sinocyclocheilus anshuiensis | reverse complement strand
GGGGGTGGGGGGGGGGGTCAGAATCTGCCAATGGGGTAAGAAAAATCATCTTAAAACAAGATTAGGTTTCTTACCCCACTGGCAGATATTTTTGCTCGTTTTAAGCAAAAACTAACAAAATTGTGATTATAATAGTATCATAATATCTTCAGTCATTCAAGAATTTTTTGATACACTATATTGCCAAAAGTACTGGCACCCCTTCTATTCAACAGGTTTGACTACTTTAGTACTTTCCATGAGTATGAATCTTAATGTTTGAGCATATAATGCTATTCTAAGGAATTGTGTGCTTCTAATTTTACAGCAACAGTTTGGACAGGACCCTTTTCTATTCTAACATGGCAATGGCTCTGTGTATAAGGCAAGGTTCAAAAAGAAATGATTGATTCAGCCAGTGCTGATAGCAAGCTGTTGCTATAAAATCAGATGCACACAATTCCCTAAAATATCATTATATGCTTAAACATTAAGATTTTAGTATCGAAACCATACCAAACTGTGACGTCAAAACCGAGGTACGTACTGAACCGTCATGTTTGTATATCGTTACACCCCTAGTACCTGGATTTGTTTTTTTTTTAGTGCTACCATCTCGCAGAAACTACGATATACATTTAGGCTCCATGAAAAATAAAAACGCCTCCTAAATATCCATCTTGGTGCTTCTTGACTTTTCCACATTAGATGTGAAGTCTTGTTCTCTTACCTTGTGCTTCGGACACCTCAGAGAAAAGTTGTCTTCATTTAGAGAGCAATCTAGATTTGAGGTTAGCAAAAGAAGGATTTAGCACTGGTTGTCAGTCACTCACAACGTGGTTTTTGCTTTATTAAAGACAAGTGATGCCACGTCTCACCTGCTTCTATGGCACAAAGGTAGTGGTAGCTCAGCGTGCAGCCTTTACTGTAGCAGCCAAGTGTGGAGCCCACCGTCTCACAATGAGAGCAGCTCTGAGGAGTGCAAATGTCAGAAGCATTACGGGTAAAATAAACAACACTTTCCCTATACTTCAGACAAGTCACGTATTTTCACTAGTGCTGTCAATCGATTAAAAAATAATTAACTAATCACAGGTTTTTTTTTTTTCTGAAATTAATCACGATTAATCTTACCTAACAGAGTTTTTAAATATACTTTCATATTGCAATAATTTCTCAATATCCAAATTAATGTAGAAACAACAAAGACAGTATACTTTAAAATATTTGTTTAGTGGCATCTTTTTTATGACTAAAGGCGCGTATCACTGATACCAATAATACCGATGTCTCTTTGAAAAATATTTTCACCTAATATTTAACAATTAGCCATCCAACTTTACAGTATAAATGAGAGCTATCAATTTTAACATTTATTAGAGTTTTAAAAAATAACAACTTCTAATTTAAGTTAACTTAAAACAATCTTCCCATAAACCCATTATAATAAATGTCATATTTAGCTACCTGTGCCCTTCAGCAAGTAAGAAATATACAGAAATCGAATCAAGTTAAACATACTAAATTCTAAATTAAATATAGATGAATCCTTAAAGATACAAAAGTTATTGATTTCCTCTTTTGTTCTTTGAAGAACAGACATCACAGCAGCTCGTTATTTGGCTACTATCACTTTAAGAGCTGCCACTGCTGAACGTGACACGGATCTGATACGCATCGTATTTTCTCACAAGTCTTTACCTTTTATATATTATTGCGCTTTAATATGAAATGAAAAAGAAATGATTGATTGAGTCAGTGTGGAAGAACTTGACTGGTCTGCTGTGACTTTAAATGCAGACATGGACAAAAGTATTGGACCCCCCCCTGCTTTAGAACAGAACAAGGCACTTCCATCTCTGTTGCAACCGTTTTGGAAGTATCTAACATGACTGTAATTTGAGTGTTTATTAAATCTAAAAATAAAGAGCAATTGAATTTAAGTTTGGGCTCTGTTGTTAATTGTAACCTTGTAGTAATGTAAAAGGGCTCCTTATAGTTTAGAGCATAAGCTGAGGTAGATTTTTATCCCCAAGAAAATTTTAGTTCTACTTGAATTTATTTAAAGAAAGAGCCATTTGTTCAGTAAAACACTGTCATTAGATGTGAAGTCTTGTTCTCTTACCTTGTGCTTCGGACACCTCAGAGAAAAGTTGTCTTCATTTAGAGAGCAATCTAGATTTGAGGTTAGCAAAAGAAGGATTTAGCACTGGTTGTCAGTCACTCACAACGTGGTTTTTGCTTTATTAAAGACAAGTGATGCCACGTCTCACCTGCTTCTATGGCACAAAGGTAGTGGTAGCTCAGCGTGCAGCCTTTACTGTAGCAGCCAAGTGTGGAGCCCACCGTCTCACAATGAGAGCAGCTCTGAGGAGTGCAAATGTCAGAAGCATTACGGGTAAAATAAACAACACTTTCCCTATACTTCAGACAAGTCACGTATTTTCACTAGTGCTGTCAATCGATTAAAAAATAATTAACTAATCACAGGTTTTTTTTTTTTCTGAAATTAATCACGATTAATCTTACCTAACAGAGTTTTTAAATATACTTTCATATTGCAATAATTTCTCAATATCCAAATTAATGTAGAAACAACAAAGACAGTATACTTTAAAATATTTGTTTAGTGGCATCTTTTTTATGACTAAAGGCGCGTATCACTGATACCAATAATACCGATGTCTCTTTGAAAAATATTTTCACCTAATATTTAACAATTAGCCATCCAACTTTACAGTATAAATGAGAGCTATCAATTTTAACATTTATTAGAGTTTTAAAAAATAACAACTTCTAATTTAAGTTAACTTAAAACAATCTTCCCATAAACCCATTATAATAAATGTCATATTTAGCTACCTGTGCCCTTCAGCAAGTAAGAAATATACAGAAATCGAATCAAGTTAAACATACTAAATTCTAAATTAAATATAGATGAATCCTTAAAGATACAAAAGTTATTGATTTCCTCTTTTGTTCTTTGAAGAACAGACATCACAGCAGCTCGTTATTTGGCTACTATCACTTTAAGAGCTGCCACTGCTGAACGTGACACGGATCTGATACGCATCGTATTTTCTCACAAGTCTTTACCTTTTATATATTATTGCGCTTTAATATGAAATGATATACAGCGCGCCAGCACATTCATGCGTGCGATTGAAAGAGCATGCGCTACGAGCGCAGTATAACGGCTGACAGGACAGGAAAATTGGTTTTTAAATAAACGCAATTCTTGTCCAGAAAAAAAAATAAAAGAGACAGAAGCAGCAGTTGTGAGTGGGTGGCCAACCCAAGCCCTACCCCTGCGTTAAATATTTTTAATGCCGTTAAAACTGAAAAAATAAATTGCAAGTTTTAACACGTTAATTCTGACAGCACTAATTTTCACACAATACAGCAAGCCAACAAACTGCAGCGCTTTCCACTTACTGTATCTCTAGCACCATCTAGTGCCTCCTGAAGGCCATACAGTCTCCCATTGACCAGGTATACGCCACTGGTCCAAACGATGCAGCCCTCGTGCACCCACAGCTCCTCGGGGTCCAGAGGCACGAGTGGGAGCTGGGCCAGTTGGGACATGGTGCCCAGAAAGTCCAGGCTGGGTGGCGGGGGCTGGAAGGGCAGGGAGGCTTTGCTGTTGATAGGGACAGTTCGAGGTAAATCTTCACTGGACTTATGTCTTCGTTTGAAGCGTGGACGGGAAGTCAGTTTTCTGTGCTGGGGCCTTTGCTGTGTATTTTCGACGTGCAAATGCTTCAGCATGATTTCACCATCCAGTTCTTGAGCTTTTGATGTGCCCAGCCCGCTTGTCAGTTCTCCAGCCGGATCCCAGGTGTGAGCCGTTACCTTTGGGGTGGAGCTGCTCATCTTAATGTTCTGGAAAGGCATTTCTTCACCCATGCTGGGAGAGACAATGCCAATGGTGGTGGCTGGGGACGTTGGGTTTGTTGCCTGACTTACTGTGCAATCACTATCTGTACATGACTTGACATTCTGAGGGTCCTGTAATCTCGTATCCTGGGGAGTCGTTTCTGTCGGAATGGATGTCATACTGAAACCTGTGGTAGCTGCCCCATGGTAGGACAAGGTTTGTCGCACTTGAGGTTGATTCTTAGGGAGCTTGGCTGCATACTCAGCTGGGTAAAAAGGACCATAGAGATCCCCGAGATGTTTGTAGTTGGCCCATTTCTGGCAAAGGCAGCATAGGAGGCGACCAGTGTGTCCAGTCTCTGATATCACAGGTCCTGGCAGAACATATCCAGACGTAGGAAGTATCTTCCCTGACTGCAAGGCAGAATCAACTGGCTCTGAAACCCAGTTTTCTTTTGTTTTTTCATTTTCCTTTTCTTTTCTCACAAGTTGAGATGACACAGGGGTATTTAATGGGCCATCAACCGCCAAGTGACCAGCTTTGTCTCCACCTTTTGATTTTTCATCATCTGCGTTAACGATTGTACAGACAGCCCCAATCTCTGTTATCTTTTTCTCCACATGTATGTAAGGAGCAAAAACATTATTCCTGGCATCTGAGAATATTCCACATGGGCTGATATTTCCCCTACTGCTCGCCTGAGTGTCCAGCTTCTCTTTGGAAGCCATCCCTCTTCTTCTCCTTCTCTGATCACCAGGAGTCTCATTGTCCTCTTTTCCCTTTTTCTGTCTATGTCTAGCAGGCTTCACATCTAACTCCGGCTGGGTCTCCTCGCTCTCTACATCCACTTTCATCACCTGGGTTTGAGCAGGAGGTGTCAAAGATGGACAGGGTTTCTGGTCAGGTGGTGTTGATACTTTGGGCACTTCACTTGCAGTGTCTGGGATTGGGACAGACTGAGCTTCAGCTGTGGGTGAGGGAAGAGAATCCGCAGGTATGCTTGTTGATGCATTCTGAATTTGTGCTTGGGCACGTTTCTGCTTATTCACACTGCCCACTGGGCGACCTTTTTTCTTACCTGATGGAAAATAACCTTTGGGGATAGAGTTGTCTGATGTTTTAGACTCTGAACTGGTCAACCTGAGAGAAGTCATCTGGTGCTGAGCAGCTCTGGACAGAAGGTGGTGCCCAGGGCTCTGACTATGGCCAGTGGTGGTCCCATAGTAATCCCCACCTGGGTAATCATCAAAGCCCATGCCAGTCTCTTGAAGTTTCTGTCTCAGCAGGTTAGCAGCCGACTGCTCACCTCGTCGGGTTTCCAGCTGTTGATAAGTGTTTGTGAACTGCTGTATGTCAGACAATGCAGAAGAAGATGGAGGGGATCCCTGTACAGGACAAGGTAATGGAGGAGCTGGTGGAAGGGGTCCTAACAAAGTAAAATCATCCTTATCACTTTCACCCAATGACCCTGAAGATCCAGCAGCACCTAATCCAAAGTCAAAATCTTTTGGCAAACTTCTGAGGACACTAGTACTAGAAGCTGTTGCATTTGGTTTGAGGGTCTGAGAATCACAGGAGACTGCATCTTCAACTGCTCTGTATGGCATAAGATCATCTAAAGTATGACAATCATCAAGGTAAGATAAGCATGCCTCCTCTCCTTGAGGAACACTAGAAAACGATGTACCATCCTCAGGGTCTGGCCTATCAGAGGTGTAATGAGATACCTCAGAGAAGTCAGATTCCACGTGACTATTGTTGAAGTCATTTTTTTTCACACTGGGAGTAATTTTCCGCACAATTGCCTCAAGTTTTAGACCATGACCCTTCCTTGGGGGCAGAAACTTTGCTCTGGACTGAGGAGGTGAATTAGCACTGAATATAGAATACTGTGTTTTGGGAGATGGCAATTTTGGCTGAGTATCAGTACTGCCAGAACAATTGTTGGTTGCAAGTCTAGAATCAGAGTGGGATTGAGATAGTGGGGAGTGATAAGCTGATCCTGGTCGCTGACCTGGAACATCCTGATGCTGCCTCTTAGCTGGAATAGGAGAAATAAAAGATCTAACTCTCCTTCTCATGATTAAAGGGTTGGTTTCAGCCGATGCTCCAGTTTTGGTTGCTCTCTGCCCCTGCTGAATCCCTTGGGTAGTCTTACCAGTGTGCCCAGCAGGGCTAACAGCACCAACTGGAGCCAGTGAGTGGAAAGATCTGGCCGTGTCATCTGCACTCTTATCTGAAATGTCCTCTTCTCCATGTTTGGAGCCAGCATTTGTGACTGGCTGAGAACCTACATGCTCATGAGGGACTGTAGTGGGTTGTCCAGCTCCCACTCTTTCAGGATAAGTGTCCCACATTTTCATGTCAAAGTGTGAACCGGGATAAGAGTGCTGTCGAGATAGGTGATGCTGACTAGGCAGAATATCACTTGAAGCTTGGGATTTACACTTCTGTTCAGGAAGTCTCTGAGGAACGTGCCTATCCAGTCCTCTTAGCCTTTGTCTGTCAGGAGTCCAGTCGGGTCTCTTGTGAGGAGGTAAACTCTGTGGAAACATTTGTAACTTGTTAGTAGATGGTGTGGTTCTAGAATATGCTGACACTGTGTGGAATGGTTGATGAGGTGAAGAAAGGGAGATCATTTCTGGTCCATCCATGGTGTCACTGAAACCATATGCTCTGAAAGCATCAACAGCCTGCGAGAAAGACTGGTGCCTTGGTGGTGAGGACAAGGGATTTGAGGACATTTGCAAAAGATATGGCAGGTTGCTGGTGGCTTCACTGTTGCCTTTGGCACTGCTGGTCTTTTCTATATCAGAATCAACATCTACAGGGGGATGAAGGGGCTTATTAGATTCCTTACTCGTTGGGGTGCTGCAGTAACCATCTGTGTTCTGACCTGCAGTTTCTGTCTTTGATGAGTCCTCCTTGTTTTGTGCTTTCTTTGCTTTTATTTCTTCCTTGCAACCTTCTTGCTCATTTGATCCAGATGAAGAAAATGGCTGCTGAATGACAGAGGGTCCAGAGGTCCCAGAGTGTCCTCTCTCTCTTTCTGGTGTTGTTCGTCGAGAAGGGGACACATCACAGATTACTGAGCGCCTTCCTGAGGATGTCTGAGATTGGGTGTGACTGATAGGACCTACACCACATGCCAATGGCTCAGCTTTCTGTAAAAGCAATTGTTCCACAGCAGAAGAAGAAGTACCATATCTGGATGGTTTTCTGTGCTGCAAAGAATAGTCAGCCAAGTTAATGTGCTTTGAAGGGACTCCTGTTGTGAGATCTAAAGACTGCTGCATGTGGGAGGACTGGCTGGGAGACAGACTGGTTTTGCCTAGTTCTAAAGAGATCCCATGAGTCACATTGGGCTTATGTGCTTCAGAATCCCAAGAGGGGCGAGGAGGGCCTAAAACAATATCATTATCTGGTCCCTGATTTTGACTTGAATTTGGTGGTTTTCCAGAGGCCATTTGACTGAACTTGATATTAAGTCCACTTATAAGTGTTTGAGAGCCCATTGCATGTGAACTCAAATTTTCAACCATACTGTAAGGTAGTCTAGTTTGATAACGGTGCTGCGATGTATCTTGAGGTTGTTGGTGAACACTAGATGTCTGGTCGGGACGGCCATAGCGTTTATCTAAGTGATGACCCTGGAGCACTTCTTGCAAAAGACTTGGAAACGATTGCTGAAACTGAGAACTGCTATCCTGACTTCTTGAGACGATAGCCCTCCCCCCTTCCATAGCAAAAACCCCAATCTCTTTCCTGCCAATAGACCCATAGCTGGCCTGCAGCTGATGATAACTCTGGCATCTATTTGTGCCCATACTACTCGCTAGTCCTAACTTTCCTTTGCTCTTTGCAGCATTATAATGTACCTCAGGATTACTGTATTTAAACAATGCCGGATGAGACTGAATAGAGGGTTGAGAGTTTTGGCCAAATTCTTGTTTAGGGGAAATATCATACTGTGACACATATGTTTCCATGCACATCTCCCCTTCTCCATTGCGATTTCTAGTCTCTCTTAAGACATTCACATCACGTTGGTCCCCAAGATTGCTGTGTTTGTTTGAGTGACGAGAAACACCATAACATGGAGATCTGGCTCCTGTGTGCTTGCTTGATTCAGTATTCACTTCAGATCGAGCAGAGACAATAACCCCAACACCCCCAACATTATGTTTCTCGGATACATTCACATTTTTACTCAGATTTTCAAATTGCTGTGCAACGGTCTCTGCTTCATCCTTTGTGGGAGGGACTGACCGTCTGTCCTCTGAATTCTCTCTATCACAGGAAGGATCTGCATTTTCAACTTCGCTTTCTTCTTTTATCATTTTGATCTGGCATACCTTCGTTCCACTATCATCATCATTACAAAGGTCTTTTTCTGCCACACAGTTTGGATGTGCTGAGTGAATAGGAGATGGTGGAGCAGGGGGATATACTGGTCGTTTTGGGCTGGGTTCTGCAGAAGGATGAACTGATGGTGGTGAAGAGGAGGAGGGAGTCAGGGTTTCTGGTGTCTTTGCTTGAGACGGTTGTTTTGAAGCTGTTGAAATGACTCCAGTGTTGACCTGGAGATCCAATACTTGTTGACTCGCTTCCGACGGCATCTGACTCTGTGATAATGGGTAGCTTTGTGGCTCAGATTCGTTGCTTGTTCCACTTGCCTGCCTATTTCTATTACGTTCTACTTGTTGATGCCCTTTTGCTTCCAGCATCTCAGAACTCTCTTCATTCACTGAGGTCTGACTGCTGGCGCTGGAATTTACAGACTTGTTTTGGTTGCCAGGTAAAGACTGAGATCCTTGCTGCATCTGAAGGTGATGTGCACTGTCTCTGCTTTTCTTCAGGGGCAGCACAGTGTCTGTTAGAAGCATGTGCTGCACTATATTAGGTAGATTCTCCACTTGAGAGGTCAGAGCATTGAGACTATTTAGACCAGGGTCCTGCAAGAGTTTGTCATGAGCGTACAGGGAGCCATCTTTCCCTGGACCGCCCCGAAGACTTAGTCCCATTCGGTTCTGACTCACGGCAGCATGACCAATCCTTGCACCGTGGTTCAAAATAGCTGCTTTAGTGCCTACACCGCTACCACAACTACTAATGCTGCTATTTGAATTGGGAGTGGGGCTTAGCTGAGGTACGGCCTGCAGAAGACGTCCATGGTTTTGGCTGCTGCGAACATTTGAAACAGAGGGGTGTGACGATGGCTGCAGATGAGAAGCGGCACTGTTTCCTTCAGAACTCCCCATTAGTGGAGACGAAGAGGAGCTGCAGCTCGGAGACTGTACGGCAGACGGAGTAGGAGAGGGATTAGATATGGGACTGAAGTTCTGATGAATGTGAGCCTCTTGACTTTGGGAGTGCATAGGTGATTTGGCAAGGTCTTGAGAGGGGTATGAAGGCAGAGCAGGGCTGGAGGACACAGAGGAATGGGGCAGTTTGGTGTGCAAGTGTCCCTGGTGCTGCATTTTGAGGGAGAGGTCATAACCTGCACCAGTGCTGAGCTGAGAGGGACGCTGGGAATGGGGGGCATGCTTGTGAAGGGACTGAGATTGTGGCGAATATGCCGACGATGTGTAGCTTTGTCCCATATTCTCAGAGCTGTTTGAAGCAGACGAACTTGTATGAGTATTTGGATTAGACTGAGTGGGAGAGTTATTCATTTTGGCATCCGTGTTGCTGCTGCTCGTGTCGTATCTTTGCGGTGGAGAGTTATACATTCCAGCAGAGTCTGAGGTTGCATTAAGGGGGGCGTAGTATCCAAACTGAGGGGGTATTCTGTTTCCAGAAAGCTGGTATGTCCGCTGATGCTGATCTTGGTGCAATCCTTGATATTTCTGACCATGCTGCCGCTGATGCATCTGAGCACCTGATTGTACTGAAGCAGTATGAGCCAGACTGTATTGCTGGGAAGGAGAAAATGAACCAGCGCCACTGCTATTACTATCCCCAACTGCAGACGCACTCCTGGAGCCATAATCCATAGAGTAGGGAGAAATCATTCCAGAGGATGACCCTGAACCAGATAAGTGGTACTGATGAGGCACATGTCCATCCACGTCTGAGTATCTAAATCCCGCGCCATACGCTGCTCCGCCTCTTCTGCTTCTTTCTCGTCCACACACCGAAAAATAATAATCTACAATGTCCTTACGGTAAGAGTTCCCTCCTCCTCCACTGTGAGTGTTTCCCTGCGTCATCTCTCCAGTTGTTCTTCTGGATCCATAGCCGTGTATAGGAGGAGCGTGTAGAAGATGCTGTTGGCTCCGCAGGTGCAGACCATGGCTCTGCAGGGTAGGTTGAGCTTGCTGTATGGTCGCATAGTCCTCTGAGTTTCTGGGAGATATCTGAAGGTCCGAAGGGTGGGGTTGATACGGGGAACCGACGACACTTCCTCCCCGGCTAAACCCTGGGTGAAGAGGGACTGGACTGTTGGGAAAGTTCTGCATTTTTGTGTGTAGAGTTTTTCCAAATGCTGCTATCAGCAACCCTTCTTATCAAAAGGATCCAAATGGCAAACTGGAATGCTTAGTATTAGAAATCTAAACTCACATCTGTAGCAGCAATATAGGAGGCCCCAGCAAATGTCGTAAGTGAGATTTAGAAAGCCAGGAGATTCAATTTGCTGCTTGAGTTAAAACGTAAAAACAAAGTGAATGCAGCAGCTGCACATTCATTCACAGAAACGGTGTCACAATTGCCACTGCGTGGTTTGGCACTAGATCCAAAGATCTCTGTAAAAAGATGATGAATGAAGGTTTAGTGTTATCACAAAATGTCTATTAGCCAAGAGGTAAAAATACTCCACCAAAATAGCAACTCAATTAAGTTTCATTAAGAGAATTTTGATACTGTAGTGTGAAACATCTCCTTGCCATTTGGTAACTGTGTGATCGGATGTGGAAAGCAGCCATGCAGTAGAATTATAATAGTTCAGTAACAGGTTTGCAACAGACAAACAAACAAAAATCTTTCTCCAGTTGGCACATGTATTCACTGACACTGCAAATAGCTCGAGAAAGATCAATACTTCAAGATCATGACTTTTTTTCATATTTTCTGTGTAGCAGGGATTTTCGGCACGCGCTCAAGCCAGGTTTCACGAAGATCTTTGCCAACTATTTTTTTCCAGCGGTATCCAAACATTTGTCTTTTCCCATGTTAGTTATTCAGTCCAGCAAGCTTGTTGTTTTCATTGATCGTCCAATCCTTGCCTGTTACTGTAAGGTGTTTTTCAGTGTAGCTGGTCCTAGCTTCAGGTTTTCTGCGGTCAGTCCATGCCATCCAGTTGCTCTTTTAATCCGATCCTCTCAATATGATAGCGTCTTTCTCTCTCTGGAATCAGGAAGATGTTCTGAAAACAGAGGGAAAACAGCACATATTTAAATGAGAACTTTACTTTAGTGTTACATTCATATTTTTAACCACCAAATAACATCCCAAGTACACTTAGTCTAAAGGCTATTCGTCTGTAGTGAGTCTACATCCAAACATTAAAGGTGCAGTAGGAGATCTTGGAAAATGCTAACTTTAGCCTGATAGCACTGAAAGCGAACGTCCCACCCTCCCTGCAATCGCCGTCAACGGATTTCCCTTGCTCAGGGAGTAGGGAGCAAAGAACACTGTGTAGGGAGCATGTCAATTGGAACACAGTTCATGCACGTAGCTCTCTTCTAACGAGCTGGTTATCTGAATCAGGTGTGCTAACTAAGCGAGACATGCAAAAAGTCTACAACAGCTGAAGGACCAGAAAAACACAAAGACGCTGGCCTAAGACTTTAAGACTGGGCAGCTTCACTTTATCCAGCAACATGTGAAGTACAAAGAGATCGTGCCAAACTGAATACTGTACAATAAAACTAACTCACTTCAGATCATTCAACACACTTCAAGTCAAGAACCTCTTTATGCTCATTTTGCAGATACAATGTGATTATGTGCACACGAGTTCACTGTGTGATTTAGTCTATTAAAATACATTTAGAGTTACCCCAAAATTCAAGATAAGAGGGCAAAAATGACTTTTACATCTTGTATTTTCATATCATATGATATAGTTTTTTTCTCCAAATATCAGCACGACTGCAAACATATTGATTTGATCAGCTTAAGTTAATATTAATTGACTAGCATTTTAGACACAGCAATTCTTGCTTTTGGTCTATTTCGTCCAAGAGAATATTTTTAAACGAAGCCACAGCTCTGAGTGACACACGACGACGGTGTGTGTGTGTGTGAGACACTCGCGCTCTCTCTTTCCTGATGTGTGTATGTGCACACATCCTCGTACCTCACCGCTCCAAACCATAGCTCCAAACTTAATCCGGGAAAGCTGAACATTCCTGCATCATAACTTGGACTGAAAGAGGAATGTGTAGAAAGCGAGCATGTCTCCAAAAACCTTGTTGAGCTGCAGGTTTATGCATGCATTTTTTATAAATTTTTTTATAGAAATTATGTTTTGATTATATTTTTGATTATTGAGCTGCAGGTTTAGGCTCACTTAAGTGACTGCATTTAATTAAGAAGAATTTAATTATTTATACTAATTATTTAGCCTGACATGTTTACGGTTCCAAAATGTTCTATATGTTTCTTAAAAATAAAATTTGTTCAGTGGAAAAAAAGTAGTTTTTTTACCCAGACATTTAAAAATAACATTAAAAAGGTAACATAAAAGGTTATCATACCGTCAGAATCTCATACCGGCCCATGCCTAATATATATATATATATATATATATATATATATATATATGAGGAAATAATTCAGTGGCTTTCATAGTTCCCTAAATATGGACGACTGTTATGGTTGGGGTTTTTATTGACATTCCCTGATGATTCCATTCAATTTCCGTCGGATTAAAGCAGATAGTGTTTTTCAAACGCAAGATCAAGAGCTAAATCGCTGCGGCCCGTGCCTGTGTGTGTGTGTCAGAGTGAGTGAGTGAGTGAGTGAGTGTCTGTGTGAGTGTGAGTGAGTGAGTGAGTGAGTGAGTTTTTGATTATTGAGCTGCAGGTTTAGGCTCACTTAAGTGACTGCATTTAATTAAGAAGAATTTAATTATTTATACTAATTATTTAGCCTGACATGTTTACGGTTCCAAAATGTTCTATATGTTTCTTAAAAATAAAATTTGTTCAGTGGAAAAAAAGTAGTTTTTTTACCCAGACATTTAAAAATAACATTAAAAAGGTAACATAAAAGGTTATCATACCGTCAGAATCTCATACCGGCCCATGGTGTGTGAGTGTGAGTGTGTGTGTGTGTGTGTGTGAGTGAGAGAGAGAGACAGGAGAGAGAGGAGAGAGAGAGAGAGGACACAGATGATGATGCTCTACAGTGTAATCAGGCTGAAATGCTAAAAAAAAAAAAACAATAACAAACAACAACCATGATGATGATAACGTTGAGTTTGCAGCGAGACTATCACTGTGTGTGAGTGTGCGTTCACGAGGCGAAATCTAAATCTGTTATTAATAATGATGGAGCTCCGACATGATACAGACTCGGAACAATCTAGAAATCAAACAGCCTCCATCACAGCAGCACGTTAGCATTAGCCGTTAGCACGGCTCAGATTCGCGCAGAAACGCTGGATTTACAACAAACGCGTCACACATCGCATTCGGTGACAGAAAACAA
This sequence comes from Sinocyclocheilus anshuiensis, assembly GCF_001515605.1. Taxonomy (NCBI): domain Eukaryota; kingdom Metazoa; phylum Chordata; class Actinopteri; order Cypriniformes; family Cyprinidae; genus Sinocyclocheilus; species Sinocyclocheilus anshuiensis. The sequence goes on along the minus strand of NW_015544290.1, from coordinate 48,009 downwards.
GCTCGACTCTGAGGGGAGAAATCACGCACGCACTGATGACTGATGCTGGAAACGTACAGAAACGCCACAATAAACCATCACAGACGCCTGATAACGCGATGTTTTTCTTTACCGGACAGGCCCGTCTGATCCCCGGCCTCGAGTTCTGCGCTCCGCCGCTCCGCCTGCACCGAGCCGCGGCTCTCTCCTCACGGAACCGAGCGGGCCTTGAGATTCCGCGAGCACCAGTCCGTTCCTCTTCTGCCGTTCTTGTGTTTTTCTTATTCTTTTGTCTTTCTCGCGTCAGGAAGCGAACGAGAGGAGCTCGAGCGGTCCACGCGCTCCCGCCCCCCTCACGCGCGCGCCGCATCCATCCCTCACACGCGTCTGACGCGACGCGACGCAGCGCACTACACACTACACACTACACACTAACCGCGCAGAAGGTGTCTGGAGGAGAGCGTAAAGCAGCATTTGCACCTGTAGTAGTGTACTTGGATTAGTGTGCTGCACAGATGCTGCTGATTAACTCTTCGAAGGCGTATCTGGTGGGCCGCTCTGATTGGCTGGTGAGCGCGGCGACCGGTTGGATGGGTCGTACTGGAGACGCTCCGGTCGCGCCGATCGGTTACGGTTGATTTTATAACAGCTGGGGTCACATGACGCTTCCCAGCCCCCCGCGCCGCAATAATGACCCCGCGCTCCGCTCCTGTGGCGATAGATGCCCTGCGGTTTCCATCACGGTTGCCATAGCAACTGCATCACAGCGGCCTAAGTGCGCATCGCTTACAGGCCACACATCCGTTCGAAACTCTACATCAAGGCTTTGATTGTTGCCAAAAATGTTCAATAGCCAATGGATTTTGGACATGACAAACATGTGACTTATTGTGGCCACACCCATATAATACCTGTTTACCAAGAAATAATAATAAAATAAAGTGCACTCACCATCAGGATGAGTTTGTGTCTTCATCAGGTTTGGAGAAATGTAGCATTGCATCAGTGTCTCAGCAATGGATGCTCTGCAGTGAATGGGTGCCGTCAGAATGAGAGCTGATAAAAACATCACAATAATCCACAAGTAACAGGAAATATCTGTAAACTTAACACATAATGCCCTGCCCTACTGTTTAAATGCTTACAGTGTTCCTGACTGGTCAGCAATAATTGGAACAAACTAATAACAATGCGTATCATAAATGAAGTGAATTGTACTGTTTAGTAGTTTTACTGAACGATTGCAGCTAGCAGTGTGATTGGCATGTCATCTCTGCACTGCTAGGCACTTCTCTCCATCTTCTACAGGCGGGCGGCTGTGCTGCTTGGCTGGCTAGCTCATCAATGTTTTTCCGTTTTTGTGTAATTTAGAGGGAAAATGTAGCTATGCCTAACCCTAACAGATGTGTGCTGTGCTGCAGTTCCTGCTGCCGCCACACGAGGGCGGAGCCGCACCACAAACCCTACACACAGAATCTTTACTGGCCTTTCTGAAACTGCAGAAGCACACAGCAGATCTGCAAAACCAGACACTAATTCTCTGCCTTTGACTCGGTTTTCAATTTCAGAAAACACTTTTTGCAAAACACAGCACACTATTCTCTATGTAACACACCAAAATCTAACAGGAATTAATATTATGGCAACGGTGTTTGCAAATGTTTGCTTTTGAGATGTGTTTGTGATATTTTGAATGTAGCGCTTAATTTTGCAAGAGATGAGAGGCATTTTGTGTGCAGTTCTTGGATTTGTGTGTAAAGTTTGGAAAAAAGGCAACATTTTGAAACACACACACACTCTCTCTCACACACACACACACACACACACACACACACACATCACTGCAACTGGAAGTGGAGATTTTGTATTAGCATGTGCTGCGCTGCTGTGGTAATTTTGTGTGTTATTAGCGTGTGCGGAGCTAGGGTGGTAATTTTGTGTGTTATTAGCATGTGCGGAGCTAGGGTGGTAATTTTGTGTGTTATTAGCATGTGCGGAGCTAGGGTGGTAATTTTGTATGCTATTAGCATGTGCTGCGCTGCTGTGGTAATTTTGTGTGTTATTAGCGTGTGCGGAGCTAGGGTGGTAATTTTGTGTGTTATTAGCATGTGCGGAGCTAGGGTGGTAATTTTGTATGCTATTAGCATGTGCTGCGCTGCTGTGGTAATTTTGTGTGTTATTAGCGTGTGCGGAGCTAGGGTGGTAATTTTGTGTGTTATTAGCATGAGTGGCGCTGCAGTTTAATTCCTCAGGAAAGTTTGCTGGTGTGAGTCAGTGTAGTGGGCGGAGCTTCAGATGATTATCTTCTTACCCCCCACCCCTTGCGCACCGCTCTGTTGCTAGGCAACCATTAATAAGAGTGAGCCGCAACTTCACAAAGGATTGTGGGACTGTGGGGGTGTTGAGAGGTTCATTAAACAGCAGCAGCACAGTCAACAAGAACGAGCGGCGCTCCTATCATCCGTACTGCTATCAGCCCCAAGTCTCTCTCGCTCTCTGCTCTTTTATTGTTTGGAAGTCCTTTCCTGTCCCTCCCTCCGCTGCCTGTCTCTCTCTGTGTCTATCAATATTTCATATGCCTCTTTCTCCTACGTGAGTGAGAAATGAATAAGAGGAAAGCGGATGTGTGAGGAATAATAGATTACAGTCGAGCTGAGTGCTTCTTCATGTGTAGTTTAGCATCTCACTGCACGCTAACGCTAGAAAACCTATCGCACTGTTCACACTGTCAGTACTCCATACTGCATACTAGATAGAAACTGCTGCATTCAGTCAGCTGCGAGCCTTTACTGATGAGGCACTTTAGCAGCTTTGTGTTCTTGTCCGTGCTTAAATTCACAATCATTTGTCTTGAACTTGCATACTAGAATGAAGCTGAACATCGGGAACATTTCATCATGGGATACCACGCATCGTTTGTACACTACACAAGTTTAAGGTATTCCATGCATAGAGAAAATGTAGTGCAGCAGATTATGTGACAGTGTAGTACAGTACATAGAGAGTACAGTACATAGGAGATGAGCACACACTAGAGTGCAGAGAGAGATGAGCAGCAGGCAGACAGACTCAAGAGTTTATTTTAATTCACTTTATTCAGCATGTGAAAGAATTCTGATCCATCATCATCATCATCATCAAAACACTCGCTCACTGTTAAAGTCTCATAGAGGTTTGTGTTCATATTGTCATACAAAAGGAGGAATTCTCTCATTATTATATACACAATCTGTACATGTTTTCACTTGAGAATCATTTCAGAGATGTAAATGACAAAAATTTCAGTAACATATCAAAGTGGATGTAGTTCTTATTCCATAGTGAAACAATTCACTCATTCAGCCCGCATCCTCTTGCACTGCAGTTACCATGGGAACAGCATTGTAACACCATGGCAGTGCCATAGCAACAAGAGTATTTAACATAGAAGTCAGAGTCTCGCACACGCACACGCACACCTGACGAGCGACGAATTCATCGATCGTGTGGAGAAAATAACAGATGGAGTTTGTACCGTAGCGATGTGAATAACAACAGGGCACTTCTTACCTGTAGAATACTTCAAACCAGCTATACTTACCTTAGAATAATGAGAATATAGTAGTCAACAGAACATTAAAAGTTGCTTATATATTGTGAATACACTAGAAAAATTATAACTACAGCTATGCGTAATAGGCGTATTCCTCTATGAGCACAAGAAAATGTGATTTTCAAGCATATAGAGCTCAAGCTATAAGCATGGGAGTCGTAGGGAACTCTGTGTGTGTGTGTGTGTTTGAATCTAAAATAAATACGTTTTTAGGAAAACTCAAACATAGATTACTGCGCTATAACGGGAACGCCGCCGGCTTCAACATACGAGAAGAAAACACCCTAAAACGCTTTGATATAATAATAATAATAATAATAATAATAGTAATGCCCTAAAAATAAAAAAGTTTAAAGACGTGGTTAGAGTTACTCTAACTGCAGAAACAATACAAGAGGAGATGTAAGGTTATTCTGCGGCAGACCTAAAGCGAGGACGGGACCTCACAATAGCGTTACAATTAAAAACATCACACTCTAGCAGTTTACTAATCAGCTTTACAAAGTCAGTCAGTCCTTGGGAAGGGTTCAAAGCCCTGCTTCAGATCATTAAACACACTCTGTGACGGATGCTGGAGATCTGTGTGTGTGTGTGTGTTTACTTAGCTACACTTTGAGGACAATTTGAGGCCGATTGTTCGCTAAATCTGACAAAACCACCTTCTGTAAACATCCACGAAAGGTACAAATACATAAATAACGTAAATGCTTCTTTTTCAACGTTTTAGGGTTTGGGTGAGTTTATAGCAATTATGTCCTCATTTACATAGCTACGCAAACCTGTGTGTGTGTGTGTGTGTGTGTGAGAGAGAGAAAACCTGGAAACCTTCTCCAGCAGGCGACCAGACGTCTAAACACAATTTAAGAGAAACTTAGCAAGGAGTAATCGGTACACTAATCGAGTAAACTAAACATGTCCACGACAGCACTGCTCAGCTCTGTTACGCTGCAAAGGTAAATCCTTAAAATGAAGCCGGTTAGGAGGCGGTAAACTATCAGAATTAAGTAATAAACATGGATTTAAAAAGCAAACTATCGCTTAAAATATCACTTATCATGAGTTATAATGCTTTTGCTAAATTTTGCATATTTTATGTTTTTGTTATTTTGTTCTGTTTTTATCTTTATTTTGGTTATACTTGAAAAAGCTATATTAAAGGTAGACCTTGTCGGCTTATATAAAGAGAAATGTATTTACAACCAAAACAAAGAGAGGTGTTGATACTGTTATTTCATCTCCCTCGTTTCTCAGCTTCTGAGCGAGAGTCACGTGAGCATAACCGATGGCGTATCAACACGATTTCTCGTTGGATATGAAATATCACGGCAGTAGAGACTCGAATATAAATGACGGCATAAAACAGAGTCTTGTGCACTTTCATGAATGCACGCGTGTTTCACGGCAGTAAACAGCATGGGAGAGGCTGTTGCCATGGATGCGTTAGGTTGATGCAGCGTCTCTGAGGTACAGTTATTACCCTGTTTAAAAAAAAAATCAATGAGCATTTATTATGCTTTCATGATTGTATCTTCACAAAAGACAAGAGTACAGGACTGGGCTGGGCTGTTCTGGTGGCCATCTGACGTGGCAGATGGATGTGCTCTCGTTCTTCTCACCAGCTCGTGGAGATGAACCCAACGGTGCAAGCGTGAACTTCACAGGAAATGACATTTTCAGTTTTCTCGAGTTCTGCGTGTCCTGCTAAGATCTGGACTCGTTCTCACACGTCAGACTCTATGCTAGAGAGCTTCTCGTACACGTGTCCATTGCTGCCGGTGAACGGCCGAGGCGGGCCGAGGCTGAGCTTGCTGGTGTGGTGGTTCCCCATGCACAGCTCCGCAGGGAAGCCCATGGGGCTGAGCAAATCCCCGTGCTGCGACTGCTGCTGGGTGACGTAGTAGGACTTGGCACCGTGCAGCAGACACTGGTCGTCTCCGAACGTAGGGATGAATGGGTTGTGGTCGGTTCGGTCGGGATAGAGGGATTTAGATAAAGCGTGAACAGGCCCCTCCAGGAGTCCTCTGTCTCTCAGATCCCTCTCTCCCACCGAGCGCCGATGGGGCGTGTTCTGCAACCCAAACGGCGATCCTGCGCCCCTCTCGTAGAACAGCGGGTCTCTCTCCGTATCCTGCTCGGGACACTCGAATATGTGTGCGAAGGAGGCGTCCGTGCAGCGCTCCCGCTCTTTGAGGCTGACGCTGCGCGGCGGCGGTGCTGCACATAACATAGGCGGTGCGCCCATCCCAGTTAACTCTTCTCTCTGCAGGTCTACGAATGCGTCGTAGGAGTGTTGCCGGCGTAGCGGCTTCCCGCTGAAGGCCCTGCGGCGCTGCAATGGCGTCTGGCCTCTACTGCCTCCCAGTTGCTCCAGCAGGTGGTTACTGTCCTCGCTGATGTCGTACAGGTTTCCGGACTTCTTGCAGGCTTCGCAACGCATGCAAGTGGCAGAACTGGGACGGCTGCTTCCGACTCTTCCTGCGGCTCCCAATGCCACGCAGCCGCTTCCGACGTGCAGAACTCCGGCTCCGTGTTTGCTGCCTGCGCTGCTGGCCCGACAGCTGCGACATTCCCGGTCGCCGCTCTCCAGTTTCTTGGGTTTGCTCTTTAGGAAGTCGTCTACAGACAGCAAACTGGTGCAGTTGCCTCCTGCTCCGCCGCCACCGCCGGGGCCATCGGTGAGATCCACATGCTCCCACTGTGGGATGCCTTTCTTGGGCCGGAACTGATCCAGGTAGAAATCCCTCAGGCTTTCCTTGTCCTGTAGCAGATATGAGGTCGAGCTCACACCTCGTTTGCGCTCGGATGGAGGCGAAGCCGAGCGGTGCCCGTGGTGGTGGTGGTGGTGATGCTGGCGGCGGCGGTAACCCAGCTCGATCTCGTCGAGTTCCCTGCGGGACTTTGCCGACGCTGGACGCTTCTTCAAGCTGTCTCTATACTGCTTGCGTTTCTTAGCATTGCCCTCCAGATTGCCGTAGGTGACGGTATGAGTGGAAATGTCAGACACGTCAGAGCGGATGTTTCCATCGTCGGCTCCGCCGCAGAACCGGTCGTGCCCTGCGATGTATCCCGAACTGGAATCTCCACCTTTAAAGGAGAACTTCCCGTACAGGTCGGCCAGTCCCTGCTTCAATCCCGGCCCAGACGGAGGAGTCTGGCTCTGCAGCAGGTCGAATTTACTCATGTTCCTGTGCGTTAGTGCAGAGCGTGGCTGTGTGGTGAAGACGGGGGCTACGCCGCCGCCAAGGCTGTCGCAGTCAAACATGCCGCCCTCCAGAGAACTGCTGGAGCCCAGGCTGTGGGGCCGGTTGGGGCCCGTCAGCCCCAGCATGGAGCCCCCGTGGTGGTGCAAGTAGTGGTCCTGGTACAGGTTGCTGTCCTTCAGGTGCAGGTTGCCGAAGGTGCGCTCCACCTCGCTGATGTAGTCGCTGAACATGTTGTCGTCGGGCAGGTAGGGGGCCTTGCAGTCCGAGTGTCCGGCCAGGCTGCGGCGGTGCTCGCTGGTGTCATACACAGAGGACTCTCGGCGGATGAAGTCCAGCGCACTGTGCGGGGAGCCGTTGACCCCGGAGAGGGATGCCATGTTCTTGGCGGTGCGCAGCAGACGCAGGATATTCGAGTGTGTGTTGTTCATGGTAGCCGAGGGCGAATTGAGCGCTGAACTCTTATCTTCGATTTCTACTCCGTGAATGCAGCTGTAAATCTCCTGAGAGAGGAAGAGAGAGACCTTTCAGTGTTCAGACAGCCTCTTGAAACTGTATTGTGCAGTACTCCAAAGTAGGGCTGGACGATATCGCCAAAATGTACACTACCAGTTACAAGTTTTTGAACAGTAAGATTTTTAATGTTTTTTAAAGAAGTCTCTTCTGCTCACCAAAGCCTGCATTTATTTGATCCAAAGTACAGCAAAAATTATTAAGAATAACTGTTTTCTATGTGAATATCTGTTAAACTCTAATTTACTTCTGTGATCAAAGCTGAATTTTCAGCATCAGTACTCCAGTCTTCAGTGTCACATGATCTTCAGAAATCATTCTAATATGCTGATTTGCCGCTTATCAATATTTAAAACAGTTGAGTACATTTTTTTAGGATTCTTTGATGAATATAAAGATCCAAAGATCAGCATTTAAACATAAAATGCTTTTGTAACATTATACACTATACCAAGCTTGGAGTCAGTATAATTTTTTTTTTTTTTGAGGGGAAAGAAATTATATAAATTAATACTTGTATTTCGCAAGGATGCTTTAAATTGATCAAAAGTGATGATAAAGACATTTATAATGTTACAAAAGATTGCTATTTCAGATAAATGCTGTTCTTCTGAACTTTCTATTCATCAAAGAAACCTGAAAAAATTCTACTCAACTGTTTTCAACATAATAATAATAATAATAATAATAATAAATATTTTTTGAGCAGCAAATCTGAATATTGGAATGATTTCTGAAGGATCATGTGACTGGAGTAATGATGCTGAAATTTCAGCTTTGATCACTGGAATAAATTACATTCTATATCACAATATTTCTATAATATTTTAGAAATAATAATGGTGCAAACAAATGAATGATCACCATTTATTTGTATCTAGCCTTCATGCCAACAAGAAATGTGAAATCAGCGTCAAATAAACGTAAGACTCTCAGACTCACCTTATTAATAGTAATATCTTACATTTATACTATAACATAGGCTGATTATTCTTATAGATTGAAACAAAAGTGCTTCAGCCAGGACGAGAAAAAAAAGAACATGAAAAGGCTTGCTGCAGAAAACAGAAAAAGAGTAAGCAACAACAAAAACATGTTGCTGGAGACAGTCTTATTGAAATTGCAAATTGATTGAAATATGGGAAATGTGTTTAAAAATCATATCACCGTAACTGAAAGTAATTGTATGGAGATTAGTTAGTATATATTGATACTGAATGATTGTCCAGCCCTACTGCGACGCTGTGTTTTTCTGAGGTGTGTCTGTCGGGACAGAATTACCCTGCTGATGGTGAAGGTGAGCCCTGGTTTCCCAGAACACACGCCCATGAAGCAGAAGCGCAGGTGCCAGTAGAAGACGTGCTCAGCGATGAAGGTGATGAGCGACAGAGCCATGGCAGCACCCAGCATGTAGAACACACCCGCCATATTGTCCACGTCCAGCTGACTGCTCATCACTTCATTCTTCTCATGGTGGCAGATCCCAGTGAGCCAGAGCGCCTCGAACTCCTCCATATCACCTGAGACACACACACACACACACGTTATAAAAGGTGATGAAATGCTCCTACACACTGGGTCTGTTACAACAATGAGTTTGGTTTGTATTTGAAACAAAGGCTGAGGTAATTCAAAGCTGCTGGGTTATTATGACTAGTGAGCAAGCTGACAGATGACTGTTCATCTGATGTGAATGACTCAACATGAGCAGTACCGTCTCCAAAGAGCTGCAGGATGGCGAGGTCCACCTGTCTTTTCCAGCCCGACTCTTTCTGGATGGCGATGCCATAGCCGGTGGAAGCGAACACTTTCCCGGAGCCGATGGTGACCAGCTTACAGCCCTCATCTCTGCCCGCCATGTAGTTCAGCACCGCCGCGTCGTAGATGAAGGCATCCAGCTTCCTGCCATTCAAGACAGCACACGCATTCAGAACACGCACAGATGATGTCTTCATGCTAACACTTCATTTTAATGACCGCTATGAATTAGTTGCATAGTGGCCATTTTTAGTACTTCTAAAACACGCAAAATGAGTGTGAATGTGCAAGGGCTAATTTTGAGCTACACGCACAAAAATAGTGGGAAAAAAAATGTCAATTTTAGTCAAATTTGAGGTTTTCATAAAAATGAGCTCATTAAGCCCTCGACTAGCGATCCCAATGTTCCAAATAGTAATGAAACATCTAAAATGTTCTTTTTGTACGTTTTCCGTGAGGAGTACCTTTTCTCCACTCGCTTCTCGACAGCATAGCAACACCCTAGCAACTTCTCCCAGGTACCCTAGCAACTCCTTAGCAACCACCCTGGGTACCCTGGCAACCACAGAGCAACACCTTAGCAACCACACAGAGTACCTTAGCAACTGCCACCCAGGGTACCCTAGCAACCGCATAGCAACACCCTAGCTACCACCCCAGGTACCATAGCAACTAACCTAGTAACCACCCGAAGTAACCTAGCAACCACATAGCAACACCCTAGCAACCACCCCGAGAATTTAGTCATTTAGCAAATGCTTTTATCCAAAGCGACTTACAAATGAGGACAATAGAAGCAATCAAAATCAACAAAAGAGCAATGATATGCAAGTGCTATAACAAGTCTCAGTTAGCTTAATGCAGTACACATAGCAAGGTTTTAAAACAATTATATAATAAATAAAAAGAAAACAGCTAGAATAGAAAAAGATTAGAGAAGCTAGTGTTTTTTTTTTTTAAAGAAAACAAGCAGTTTGTAAATGAATAGAGTGCAAGACTAATTTAAGCTTCCATTCTAGTATACACATATACACAGAATTAATGTATTTAAGTTAATTGAACTGCTTTTGTAGGTTTGATAATCAATTTATTTGTAATAAACACATCAAAGTGATTTTTACATTTGATTATTTGTATTTCTTACTCGAATGCTTTTGTTTAGATGTAGGCCTAAAATAAAAAAGGCCTATTTGTATTATTGCATTATTTGTTTCTTTCTTATATTTGTTCTACAGTTTTTTTGCATGTGTTCTAATAAAGATAAGATAAAACAAAAAACAGCTACATTGTAACTATTAATACAGTAATTATTATTAAGAAAAGAAGTGGAGGAAAAGACGAAACGTTGCTCTGTGATTTGCTTTGGAATCTTCAGAAAACTTTAACTCGATTTCTCTCAGAATTGACTTTGCTGACTCCATCAACTTCAAACAGCTGTAGCTCTGTCAGATTCCAACAAATCACACATCGTCATTTTGAAGGTATTCTAATGGAGGATGTGAACTCATTTTTGAAAATGTGCTCATTGTGACTCATCTTACCAGCACTTGTCTTATTCTGTACGATCTTATCGTAGATCCCTTCATCCTCACACCTGATCTTAACCACTACTAACTATTAATAAGCAGCAAGCTAGGAGTTTATTGAGGGAGATCTCTTAAAGTGTTGCCATTTTGATTAATGACTGATCGAGAGGCACGTCAGATAAGCGTCTCACCCTGATTTCAGACTGTACAGCGCTTCATTCACATTGCGCTGGTGGAATTTGACCATGTAGGAGTGCATCTCTCTATAGTTATTGCGGATGTTTCTCTCGGTGCTGCCGTTGGGCACCGTCCCGAAGCGAAACGGCGGGGAGAAGTCGTTGGGTCTCTGAAACTGAGGACAAACCAACAGCACAAAGGTGAGCGGACAGACAGACTGACCAGAAATCAGAATATCCACTCTACCTGAAGAAGTACAGCTGTATCGTCTATTAGAGCACCTTTTTGTCGCTGAGGCCCGACACCTGGTCCACGTACTCTTCCTGGATCATAAAAGCGGCCAGGTTAGCAGTATAGCTGGCCAAGAAAATCACAGCAAAGAAGGCCCAGACGGACACCATGATCTTGCTGGTGGTTCCTCTGGGGTTCTGCACTGGCACAGAGTTATTGAAGACCAAACCCCAGAGCAGCCAGATGGCCTTTCCGACGGTGAACGACGGACCTCCAGCCTCTGAAAGCACAGAAGCACAACACAAGTGACTCCACCAATGGAAAGGCTGTGTGACATGAGCCATGAGCAAAACTACAGAAGAACTGCATGGCATTAAAGTTTGGAAATTACGATCAATAATGAATGGCTCTGTACCTCTGCCGTCGATGAGACGGCGATTGTAGCCCACGGGACTGAAGTATTCGAAGATGAACACGGCGATGGCACAAACCAGCAGCAGCATGACGAACATCATGATCCAGACGTCTGCGCTGAACGGCTCTGTGGACGGAGAACAGACACACATGTTAACAGATACAGACAGCGGAGCGCAAGAGACGGACAGAGGAGAGCGGCTCACCGAGGAATGCAGACGGAGACACGGTGCCATTGCTCCGAGACACCATGACACTGATGCCCGTCTCTATGAAGGGCACGGAGAAATCAATGACCTCTGACCTCTCCTCATTGATGGTCAGTGAGCCGACGGCCATGTGAGCGTTCTTCAGCACCACCTGCAGACAGACAGACAGGTTAGAGATGTACAGACAGACAGGTGCGATAGAGACAGACAGACAGGTGAGAGACAGACAGTCAGACAGACAGGTGAGATAGAAACAGACAGACAGACAGGTGAGAGAGAGACAGACAGACAGGTGAGAGACAGACAGACAGACAGACAGGTGAGATAGAAACAGACAGACAGACAGGTGAGAGACAGACAGACAGAAAGGTGAGAGACAGACAGTCAGACAGGCGAGATAGAGACAGACAGACAGGTCAGAGACATACAGACAGACAGGTGAGATAGAGACAGACAGACAGGCGAGGTAGAGACAGACAGACAGGTGAGGTAGAGACAGACAGACAGGTGTGAGACAGAGACAGACAGACAGACAGACAGACAGGTGAGATAGAGACAGACAGACAGACAGACAGACAGGTGAGATAGAGACAGACAGACAGACAGACAGACAGGTGAGATAGAGACAGACAGACAGACAGACAGACAGGTGAGATAGAGACAGACAGACAGACAGACAGACAGGTGAGATAGAGACAGACAGACAGACAGACAGACAGGTGAGATAGAGACAGACAGACAGACAGACAGACAGGTGAGATAGAGACAGACAGACAGGCGAGGTAGAGACAGACAGACAGGTGAGAGACAGACAGTCAGACAGGCGAGATAGAGACAGACAGACAGGTGAGAGACATACAGACAGACAGGTGAAATAGAGACAGACAGACAGGTGAGAGACAGACAGTTAGACAGACAGGTGAGATAGAGACAGACAGACAGACAGAAAGGTGAGAGACAGACAGACAGACAGGCGAGATAGAGACAGACAGACAGGTGAGAGACATACAGACAGACAGGTGAGATAGAGACAGACAGACAGACAGACAGACAGGTGAGATAGAGACAGACAGACAGACAGAAAGGTGAGAGACAGACAGACAGGTGAGAGACAGACAGACAGACAGACAGGTGAGATAGAGACAGACAGACAGACAGGTGAGAGACAGACAGTCAGACAGACAGGTGAGATAGAGACAGACAGACAGACAAACAGGTGAGATAGAGACAGACAGACAGGTGAGATAGAGACAGACAGACAGGTGAGATAGAGACAGACAGACAGGTGAGAGACAGAGACAGACAGACAGACAGGTGAGAGACAGAGAGACAGACAGACAGGTGAGATAGCAACAGACAGGTGAGGGTGAGAGACAGACAGACAGACAGACAGACAGACAGCTGAGATAGCGACAGACAGACAGTTGAGGTAGAGACAGACAGACAGGTGAGATAGCGACAGACAGGAGAGACAGACAGGTGAGATACAGACAGACAGACAGGTGAGATAGAGACAGACAGACAGGTGAGAGACAGACAGACAGGCAGGCAGGTGAGATAGAGACAGACAGACAGACAGACAGACAGACAGACAGGTGAGATAGAGACAGACAGGCAGGTGAGAGACAGACAGGCTAGCTTCATTCCCAGCATTCATAGCTGCACTGTGTTGACATGAGGACAGCTATGGAGACGTGAACAGCAGATATGAGACGAGAGATTCTAGATCAACAACAAACAGTCAGTGGTGGACAGTAACGGAGTAGTTTTACTTCGTTACTGTACTTAAGTAAATTTTTCAAGTATCTGTACTTTACTGGAGTAGTTTTATTTTGAGTAACTTTTACTTCACTACATTTCATAAAACTTCTCATTACTCCTTATAATATATCACGTGCTCCGAGACGCAGAAGCTTCAGGTTCAGAAAATTCATGAACGAACTGATTCTTTTCAATGAACCCGTTAAATCTGTTCGCAAATCGCACCAAACAATTCATTCACGAATTGGAATGATCCGATTGCAGCTGTTCTCGAGTCGACAACTCACTGATTCAAATGAACCG
>NW_015544290.1:27814-30520 GCF_001515605.1 Sinocyclocheilus anshuiensis | reverse complement strand
ATAAAGTCCAAATATTTTTATTCAACCACCTAGATAGATTACATCTGAGGGAAAAAGAAAGGATGTGATGATCAGAACATGGTAACTACAGTAATTATCAAAGTGGGAAGTGATGCCCTCGGGGGGCATTTGGCCAGGGGTGGTTTTACACCACAGACAAGGGTTGAGAAGAAAAAAATCATTATGAAAATATAATGACATTTTCCTTATTATATTCATTATTTCCTTATTGGTTATTTTGGTAAAATCCCAGGTATTTTGAGCAATAGGATTATAAAAAAATATATGCTAATATAAAATTAAATGATAAAAGTAGCCTATATAAAACTGCAAAATAAATAATAATCTATCAGTACTTTTTACTTAAGTACATAAAAAGTCAAGTACTTTTGTACTTTCACTCGAGTAAAATTGAAAACTGAGTACTTTTACTTTTACTGGAGTAATATTTTATTATACGGATCTATACTTTTACTCAAGTACTTGATTTGTGTACTTCGTCCACCACTGCAAACAGTAAGTGGGTTATCACACTGTCTCTCTCTGTCTGTCTCTCGCTCTCTCTGTTGGTAATTTTAGCTCTAAATACCTGAACTTCACTTCACACGACTAAACTGGGGCACGACCGTGTGTGTGTGTGTCTTATGATGGGATGGCAGTGAGAGAAACGTAGATTGAAATCAAGAGCATTTTTTAGCATAAAGACACACACAGCTGTCTAAATGAGGACATTGCATACTCTATTAAGACTTTGATTGTTTTTATAGACAGCTAATTATAAACACTATCTCCTAACACGAACACACACAAACCCTCACAGACACCGATCACAGTTCCTGACTTCATTTATAAGCCGTACCTCTCCCACCATCCCGTTCCACGTGCCGTTGATCTTCTTGCCGTGTTTGCCGTTGGTGACCAGATAAAGGTCGTAGGTGAACTTCACAGACTTGGCAATCTTCTTCAGGATGTCGATACAGAAGCCTTTACAGCAGCGCTTGATGTAGATGCCAGAATCCCCCGTCTGATTCCTGACAGACAGACAGAGACACACGTGAGTGACCTGACAGATTTCTGTATTAACTCTCTGGTAATGTTCGCTCGTTTTAGACCCAAAATTTCCAAAAATCATTTTGGAAATGTTAAAAATCGCTACTTCATCAGAATGGTACGAAACTCGGTGACCTTTATGGCAATCGCCCATGTGACCCCCCAAAAAATCGTAGACTAGATTCGAAAAAGCTAAATGGTCATAAAAAAATAGTCACACTTGTGTTGTTCATGGTCAAAAATGACCACCATTGGAAATGAATGGGAAATACGCAAAAATACAAAAACATGTTTTTGTGTGTACAATCTATAAATCAACCACAATAGAGAAAAAAGTGCACAGCAATGAAGGGGTGACAAAACTTAAGCAATTACATCTGAAAACACTGCTCAGTAACTGCACAGCCCTGAATATATATGGCTATACAGCCATCTAATGGCTACACTACGGTACTACAGATGAATTTTTTTCCACAAGGTGGAACGAATCTGCATCAGTTCAATGGATTTTAAATACTTTTGCTCTATTTTTAACGTAAATAGTGCATTAATTGAAAAAAATATATAAAATGATAATTGCTCTTTTTTACATTCTATACAGAAAACAGTCCGTAATTTAGATATGAATATTAATTAGTAACATGAAATACACTCAAAATGCAAAATATGAAAGAAAAAATGAAATTAATACTGAAATGAAATATAGTATATTGATTTCACAAAAGTAAAATGATTACAGGATTATATGGGGTCCGGTACAACACAAGTGTGACTTCCAAATGAACAACACCATAGGGTTATTAATGCATCAGGTGTTTGTGATCAGATCAGTGAAACCACAGACGGAGGTCGTCATTTTAAGAGAGAATGAGTGTGTGTGTGTGTGTGTGTGTGTGTGTGTGTGTGTAACTCACACAAACCCTCACAGACACCGATCACAGTTCCTGACTTCATTTATAAGCCGTACCTCTCCCACCATCCCGTTCCACGTGCCGTTGATCTTCTTGCCGTGTTTGCCGTTGGTGACCAGATAAAGGTCGTAGGTGAACTTCACAGACTTGGCAATCTTCTTCAGGATGTCGATACAGAAGCCTTTACAGCAGCGCTTGATGTAGATGCCAGAATCCCCCGTCTGATTCCTGACAGACAGACAGAGACACACGTGAGTGACCTGACAGATCAAGCGTTAGTGATCAGATCAGTGAAACCACAGGCGGAGGTCATCAGAAACGATGACGTTAATATGATGTTAATAGCAGGTGGAAATGCTGTATGGTGATGGGATCGCTGAAAACACGTTTCAAGAGAGAATGAGTGTGTGTGTGTGTGTGTGTGTGTGTGTGTGTTTACAGTGATTTGAGCTGCTTGCGGCAGGGAACCGTGTTCCTCATGCAGGTGCCACTCAGTGGATCCACGTCCTCCACCATCACGAACGGAGCCTCCTCCAGCGTCACGATGGACAGATGATCATCTTCACGGCTCTCCGTCCCAGAGTACAGCTCGAACCGCGGCCACACGTGAAACTTCATCGACAGAGAACCGTTCTCCCACTTACCCACCTGCACACACACGGATGTTACTCACTCGTTTGAGATCATACACCCAGCTCGTTCACATTCACACGGCTCTTACTCTGTCCCACTGTCTGTCCTTGTT
>NW_015544290.1:22151-27569 GCF_001515605.1 Sinocyclocheilus anshuiensis | reverse complement strand
GTGCATCTGATAGCCGTCCTCACTGAAGGAGAGATTCCGGCCCTCAAACGTCACGTTCATCAGATACCTGAGAAACACACCGCGCGTCATTAATACACACACACGCTCACGGCCAAAACACTGCTGCGATATCACACCCACAGATGAATAACAACATGAAGAACACTATCAAAATAAATAATAATAACAACAATAATTATAAAACAATAATACATTTCTGAAAGCTGACACTCAAACAGCAGAAGCACACACCAAATCTGCAAAACCATACACTAATTCTCAGCCTTTGACTCAGTTTTTAATTTCAGAAAACACTATTCTCTATGTAACACACAAAAATCTAACAGGAATTAATATTATGGCAAAGGTGTTTGCAAATATTTGCTTTTGAGATGTGTTTGTGATATTTTGAATGCAGTGCTTCATTTTGCAAGAGATGAGAGGCATTTTGCATTTTGTGTGCAGTTCTTGGATTTGTAAAGTTTTGAAAAATGTGTGTAAGCAGTTGAAAAAAAACTGTAATAAGACAAATAATACTAATAGTGAATGAAAAATAAAATATTATTAAGAAGAAGAAATATTAAAAGAAATAATCTGTCTGTAATGAGTGTGAGTGTGTTAATAACAACAGAAGAAAGAAGAAATAATTTAAAAACAGTAAGAACAATAAAGTAATAATAATAACGATACAATTACTACTATTAATAATGTACTAATAAATATAACAATTAATAAAAGGAAGGATAATAAAGAAAAAACAAGAGAAATAAGAAAAAAATAATACTAAAATAGGACAAACAATAAGTAAGAAGCAAAACAAACTAATGGATAGAAAACGGCAACGAACGCTGTCATCTGTCTGTCAGTACTTATTGATGTTTTTATGGTTTCATTGTGTAACATATGTATTGTGTTGTTATGGCAACCACAACCACTGCAGCTTCCAAACTCCTCCTCTGTGTTACCATGGAAACCATCACCATGAGAGAGAGAGAGAGAGAGAGAGAGAGAACAAGCTGCTCTATATCACATCTCCTCACAGATCTGAGAAACACACACACACACACACACACACACACACACACATGCAGTGAGTGTTAGTGTTATAGTGAGTGTGTGTGTGTGTGTGTGTGTGTGTGTGTGTGTGTGTGTGTGTGTGTGTGTGTGTGTGTGAGAGAGTGAGTCTGACCTGAGCACCTCGTTGCTGATGGGGCTCTTCTTGTCCGGGGCCCCGTGGCACTCAGACTTGAGCAGTGTGTGGGGCCCTCGGTCTATCATCATGGTGGAGGTGGCCGAGGCGATCACAGCCACACCGTCACGAACACGCGCCTCCAGACCGTAATCCCACTCATCATACGACACCGAGATCATGCCTGCGCAGACGACACGCGCCTTATCAGCTCAGTCAAACACAACCAGAAACACTAAACAAACTTCAGCGGAAATACAACATCCAACCGGATTTCACCAACATTTTCATCAGTTTGATTTGATGTACCAAAAACTAAAACTGACATAAAAATGAATTAAACCTACAATCAGCTCAATTAGGGATGCACGATAGTGCATTTTTGCCGATATGCCGATATTTTTCAACTCTTTATGACCACTAGCACACCCTGAGCACATGTGAGTTAATGTATTAAAGCTGCTTTTTTTCAACTACGTCGAATTGCGCAACTTCTTCCTTTCCTCAGTAGAAAAGATGCGGAATCATTAGTGCATGCATTTATTACCACTCGCCTTGACTATTGTAACACTCTTTTCTCTGGTTTACCAGCTCACTCCATCGTTCGTCTGCACTACATTCATCTGCAGTACATTCAAAATTCTGCTGCCAGATTATTAACTTCCACAAAAAAATCTGCTCACATCACCCCTATTCTATTTAATCTTCACTGGTTGCCTGTATCTATTCGTGTGCGATACAAAATTCTTCTGCTCACCTTTAAGGCACTCAATGGTCTTGCTCCCTCCTATCTTTCCGACCTACTTTCTTCTTATAAACCTTCTCGCACACTCCAGTCTTCTAATTCTGAACTTCTTTGTGTACCTAGGTTCCGCCTATCTTCAATGGGCGGCAGGTCCTTCTCTGTTACTGCACCCAAACTTTGGAATTCACTTCCCCTGGCACTCAGAACAGTCACCTCTTTCAGTGAATTCAAATCAAAGCTTAAAACTTATTTGTTTAATCAACACTATCACTAATTTACATTGTGTATTTGTCTGTTTTGTTTTTCTATTTCTGTCTTTTCTACATAATCTGTGTTATATGCAACTGCATTATTTGTAACTAAATTGGGCAAATGTCCAATGAATTGTTTCTTTGTAATCAGTATTTGCTGCTTTGGTGTACCTTGTAGAGCGTCCTTGAGCTTGGGAAAGGTGCTATATAAATTAAACATATTATTATTATTATTATTATTATTCCTCTTATTGGCAAGACATATCAGCGTAATTTTTCATATCGGTCCGATGCCGATATTTCCATTTTAACCCATTATCGGTCAATTCCGATATCGGTCCGATAATATCGTGCATCCCTAATCTCAACACACAAAAAGCATCTAAAACCTCAATAGAGAACTCAACTGAATACAGGTAAGTCCAAACCCTGCCAGAGTCTCAGAGCTCTCACCTGTGGGAAACTCGGCCGGGATGTGATCGGCGTCTCCCGCCACCAGAGACGGGGCGATCCAGGTGTAGCCGTAGCCCGTCAGGCCCACCGAGTGCGCCACCTCCAAGATGATGTTGGCCTCCTCTTTGGTGGAGTAGAGCAGGATGACGGGGCTCTGCAGCTTCTTCAGCTGGTTCTGGATCTTAGCGTCTCCGTCGTCCACAGACATGTCCAGCAGCAGCACCTCCTCCAGCTCCCAGCCCACAAAACTGTTCTCGATGGTGCTGCGGATCTGAGGACGGGGGCACATCATACACACACATGAGATCTGATGGATTTCTTTCCCAGAATGCAGTGACTGCTCTAAAATATGACACTCCAATGTTTCAGGAGTTTAGGACACATGCTTATTCCATAACTGTTTTATTTCCTATTTACAACTCTGAACAACTCCGGAGTTCTCCGCGGTGAACAATCACAATGCCTCTGATTGGACATTGCGTTCATAAGCTCAACAGAAACGCGTGTGATTGGTTATAGTGCTCAACGCTGCAGACTGCGCTCGAAAAATGATTTGATACAATGTAATTAAGCAAATTCATTTCACTCTACACAGTTCACTTGACAGTCGATTTAGCTTACTGCTACAATACATTACTTGAATGAAATCGAATATATACCCGTGGAATCGTTCACAGACAGCACAACAGCAGAATTTGCAGATTTGGCTTCAATTGACTGTAACGTTAGATCTTAATGTTCTTCAGACGATTCAGTGCGTGCAGAGAACCGAACGAATATTTCAAAGTGATTCGCAAACCAATTCAGACTGCTTTGCAGGCTTGTTTGTTCAAGGCCTTGAACAGAATCGACTCAAAAGAGTGATTAATTTGCAACTGGGGCATCGTTCATGCTCCAGATAAAAGAGACAGAGAAACTACGTGTTTCTTAACATGTACAGCATACAAATTGTAAAAAAAAAAAAAAAACAGTAACGGAAGGAAGGCTGCCCACTGTAGCGAAGTAAAAGTACAGTTTTTTTAAGTTACAGTTAATCCCTAAACAGCAGAGAAACGAAGTACTCTGTTACATTTACTTGAGTACATTTTTGGAAAAACTGTACTTTTAAGAGTAGATTTAAAGATGGGTACTTTTACTAACACACTGCTAAGACATTCATATGCAAACCCCATGTAAAAGTGAATTTTGCATTCGATGTCCCCTTTAAAATTAAAATAATCTTAATTCAAGTGATGAAGGATAGCGAAAGTGAGAGTAATCAGCGTTGAGTGCTAACGTTACTGTAAGGTTAACCCTGCCTTCTTTAAATGTTTCAAAATGATTAAAGCTCCGTTCACACCAAGAACGATGACTATAAAGATAACTATATTAGTGTATAGGCTTTATAACACCAGTCAGTTTATTTTAAGCGCACGCTCGTCTGCCGCTTTAAATCCTCTCGAGCTTGTGATCGCAGGATGGATTCTGATTGGCTGTCAGTGTTTGTATCATTCATCAGCTGGAAAAAAATCGTTCTTAAAGTGATTCCAACGATATCGTTTCTCTGTGCCTTTATCGTTATAGCTGTGGTGTGGACTCTTTCTTTAATATTGAGAACAATTTTTAGAATGATATCTTTATCGATATGTTTATAGTTATCTTCCTTGGTGTGAACGGGGCTTAAAAGATGAAAACATTCATTAGAAATTTAGAAAAGTAATCAAAACGTAATCAAAATTACTTTAGTAATTGAAAAATTGCACTACTTATTACATTTTAAATAAAGTAACTTGTAATCTGTAACCTATTACATTTCCAATGTAACCTTCCCAACACTGCGCACACACACACACACACACACAGCATCTTTACCTTGGTAACAAAGTCCTGGTAGCCGGGGTAGTATGTGGTGACGATGGAGAAGATGTACCAGTCGTACTCCTCCATGATGTTGAGCATGACAGACGCCTGCTGCTCGATGGAGGGTCCGAACTGAAAGAACATGGAGTTATCGTCCTGCAGAGAGACATACAGGAGTCATGATCGTTTATATCGTCACTTATCGTCCAGTGCTATATAATTGGCCAGGTTGAGCAGGTGGTGATCACATGACCGGCAGGGTCACGTGACCGGACATTCACACACGTTACAGACGTTCATATTCAAGCCTCTTTGTTAAATGCTCCCGTCGATATTCCGTGTTTGTGCCGTTATGTCACACATAATGTGCATTCTCTATTTAAACTCATGCGCATGTAATTAGTCGTTACAGCTTAATTAGAGCTGACCTCATTCTGACGCTCATTTTTAATTAAATAGTTGGCTCTTTTTAACGAGACCATTAGAGACGCTATTAGCGCCTAAACCAGATCAACACGGGGAAACTACATGAGACTCACAGCCGAGAACATCATCACCAGTCCATAATCCATGCATCTGTGCATCTCCTGTTGTCTCTCAAATCACAATCCAGCCACATATTAGTTTAGAGCTGTTTAAACGCTGCTTGATCTGTGCAGATTTCTCTCCTGATTCACACCAGAACACCTTTTCACTGGAGGAAGAGTTATTATGGATTATGGACTCTATGTTAATTTAGTTAAAAACATCTTGATGATGGGTTCAAATACAGAATAGATAATGTGATATCAGACAGAACGCGACAGTCTGAGGTGATGTGAGTGTGTAACAGCCCCTCACACACACACACACACACACACACAAGCAGTTCTTCCGCTGTCACACTGTGGCTACACACTGTTTTGGCAGCTGTGCTTCTCTGACTATCCTGACATCAACAC
>NW_015544290.1:19176-22141 GCF_001515605.1 Sinocyclocheilus anshuiensis | reverse complement strand
GAGAGAGAGAGAGAGAGAGAGAGAGAGAGAGAGAGAGAGAGAGGGAGAGAGAGAGAGAGGGGTGTCAGGAGGAGCCCTAAATATGTGTCCTAGTTCTGTGCTGTTTAAAGGGGAGCGCACATGATACAGTCACTATCTAAACCAGGCCACAGAGAGAGAGAGAGAGAGAGAGAGAGAGAGATGGAGAAACAGGTGACTCTCTCTCTCTCTCTGTTGAAGGTCAGGCACTGAAGGTCGTCCTGTCTGACCTCTGACCCCTTAGGCTCTGTATCTACTGTCACTGTTAGCAGCACATCACAGACATCAGATCATGTTCATCACAAGTAGGGCTTCAACAGGTCACAGAACTCACGGTTTTGAGTTTTTGAGTCTCAGATCAGATCAATATGGGTTTTTTGGGGGAGATGCCGATACCAATATTAGGGAGTAAAAAAGCTACCAGTCAAAAGTTTGGACACACTTCCCATTCAAAATTAAACAACGTAACTGTGTAGGGCAACATGCTACTTACTGCCAGTCCAACAGGGGCAGGTTTATGCAGGAACACACACACACACACACACACACACACACACACACACACACACACACACACACACACACACACACACGATAACTAATTTGAGTCACATTCTGACAAGCTCCTAAATTATGACAGATTGATTTTTTTCAATTCGAGTTTATGTTCATTGAATGCCTTTTCTGAGGTAAATGTGACGTTACTTGACATTATTGATCTCAAGCTGTTTTACTGATGTCATTCTGTGGTTGAAACACTAATGGATGTATTACATGATTCATGATTGATTTCATTTCTTCTGATGTTCATTTATGTTTATTTGCCGCTGTAACTAGTAGTAAAGAGGAAGATATGATCACTTCAACTATCTTAATTTGTGTTCCAAAGACGAACGTAGGTCTTACGGGTTTGGAACGACATGAGGGTGAGTCATTAATGACGTTCTGTGCTGTTTAAAGGGGAGCGCACATGATACAGTCACTATCTAAACCAACAGAGAGAGAGAGAGAGAGAGAGAGAGAGAGATGGAGAAACAGGTGACTCTCTCTCTCTCTCTGTTGAAGGTCAGGCACTGAAGGTCGTCCTGTCTGACCTCTGACCCCTTAGGCTCTGTATCTACTGTCACTGTTAGCAGCACATCACAGACATCAGATCATGTTCATCACAAGTAGGGCTTCAACAGGTCACAGAACTCACGGTTTTGAGTTTTTGAGTCTCAGATCAGATCAATATGGGTTTTTTGGGGGAGATGCCGATACCAATATTAGGGAGTAAAAAAGCTACCAGTCAAAAGTTTGGACACACTTCCCATTCAAAATTAAACAACGTAACTGTGTAGGGCAACATGCTACTTACTGCCAGTCCAACAGGGGCAGGTTTATGCAGGAAGCACAGCTTTTCCAAATGTAAATATCTAAAATGAATAAATAATAATAATGAGTAATATTTTTTTTTCACAAATTCTGTGTTGTGTATTTTCTGGTAATCAAATGAACATGCAGAACATGAGGATTCGTATTTAAATAGTCTTTTTGCAGTTTAATATTCACAGACAGTCTATATCGCAATTTGATTTAAGTGTACTGACCTGATTTTTATATATTCATCAAAAATATGACAAATTCCATGAAATTCCGCGTTATACAGTTCATCATATCATCATGCAAAACTAAGAATTACAATCATTGTAATGTGACGATCAAATATAAGTTTGAGCTCATCCACGCATCTCTACACTACAGTGACCTAGGTCACCAGTAGCAAACAATGGAGCGCGCTCTGCTGGACAAACTAAGTAATTACACCATTCAGAAGCATTTCATCTGTGTAATGGCGGCGCTCATTGTTTATTCAGGAAAAAGGTCTATATGTTCTGTAAAAAAAATTGTTCATATCTGCGGCATATTCGCCGATACCGATATATCTGCGACAGGCTCATATGGGCCGATAAAACTGGCAAAACAATATATCGGTCAGACTCTAATTCTAATGAGTCTAACTAATAAAATTCAAACATTATTAAAAACAAGTGAACTCTCAGTAATAAAATAAGAACAAATAAACTAATTAGTGCACAGACAAATGCAATAGAACAACTTTAGAATGCCTTGAGTAGCGAAAAGTACCAAATAAAGTTCTCTTTCACCTCTTCTTGTGCTTGAATTGTTTAAAGTCGCTTTAATGTTTACAATGGCAAGACTTAAAAACATGCATCACTCTATGATGGTTAACTTTGCAGCTAATCCACGAATCATGTACATGCCGAACTGTGAGGCCTGGTCCATATGGTTCACAGATCAACTACGATCTGTTTAAACACAGAGGACAGAACATTTACATTTACATTTAGTCATTTTGCAGACGCTTTTATCCAAAGCGGCTTACAATTGGGGAATACATGAATCGATTCTTCTTAAAGAGGCAAACAGACACAGGAAGTGCTCGTAATACCAAGTTACAGGCATTTGTTCAAATAAGTACAAGCTAGAAAGGAAAGGAATAAATAAAGAGAAAGACAAAGCTTTTTTTTTTTTTTTTAAGATGAAGTCAAGTAGCGTCGAAAGAGATGAGTTTTCAGCTGTCGCTTGAAAATTGTCAGGGAATCAGCATTCCGGATAGGGGTGGGAAGATCATTCCACCAGCCAGGAACGGCGAGCGAGAATGTTCTGGAAAGTGATTTTGAGCCTCTCTGTGATGGTACCATGAGGCGTCGCTCACTAGCGGATCTCAGACTTCTGGAGGGGATGTAGATTCGTAGTAGTGATTGGAAATAGACAGGTGCTGAGCCTGTGGCTGTTCTATATGCAAGCATCAATGTCTTGAACTTGATTCGAGCCGCGACCGGTAGCCAGTGCAAGGAGATAAAGAGAGGTGTAACATGGGCTCTTTTGGGCTCGTTGAAGACCAGTCGTACCGCTGCATTCTGAATCATTTGTAGAGGTTTGA
>NW_015544290.1:14427-18907 GCF_001515605.1 Sinocyclocheilus anshuiensis | reverse complement strand
GAATGGTGAACGAGAATGTTCTGGAAAGTGATTTTGAGCCTCTCTGTGATGGTACCACGAGGCGTCGCTCACTAGCAGATCTCGGACTTCTGGAGGGGATGTAGATTCGTAGTAGTGAGTGGAAGTAGGCGGGTGTTGAGCCTGTGGCTGTTCTATATGCAAGCATCAATGTCTTGAACTTGATTCGAGCCGCAACCGGTAGCCAGTGCAAGGAGATAAAGAGAGGTGTAACGTGGGCTCTTTTGGGCTCATTGAAGACCAGTCGCT
Organism: Sinocyclocheilus anshuiensis; assembly: GCF_001515605.1. Classification (NCBI taxonomy): domain Eukaryota; kingdom Metazoa; phylum Chordata; class Actinopteri; order Cypriniformes; family Cyprinidae; genus Sinocyclocheilus; species Sinocyclocheilus anshuiensis. Next base: position 18,640 of record NW_015544290.1, on the reverse strand, counting down.
GTGGCCGCCTTCTAATTTGCACAGCCAATAGTCTATAGCAGGGCAATTGCTCAAATCGAAACTACAGTTCGCACTTAAAGGGTTAATTCACCCAAAAATTGTGAAAAATTATGTCATTAATTACTCACCCTCATGTCGTTCTAAACCTGTAAGTCCTCCGTTCATCTTCGGAACACAAATGAAGATATTTTTGATGAATTCTCCCATAGACAGCAATGTAATTACCACGATCAAGGTCCAGAAACGTAGCAAGGAGATCGGTAAAATAATCCATGTGACATCAGGGGTTCAACCAAAAATAACGACTTTATTCAACAATTCATCTCCTCCGCGTCTGTTTACTTGGATACTTGTCAAGAAAGCCATTCTGACATAATTTTATGTGTATTTTCAAGAAGATGCAATAGAGAACTCAATTCGGTACTTGTGTGCTGTTGAAGCAGTACAACCAAACCAACAGAAACCAGCACAAACCAAAATAAAGCAACACAAACCAGCACAAACCCAAATAACACAGAACAAACCAACATAAACCAGTACAAGCCAGCATAAACCAGCATATGACAATATAAACCTGTATAGACCAACTCAAACCAGCACAAGCCAGAGTAAACCAGCCTGGATCTCTCATTACAGAGAATCATTCTAGCATAAAGTGACAGTTCACCCAAAAATTGGCTCATTCCTCATGTCACTCCAAACCTGAAAGACTTTACAGAAGATATTATGAAGAACACTGGGGCTCAAAAAACAATGGAGCCCATTGACTTCCATCACACGGACACTGAGACACTCCTCAAAATATCTTCTGTTGTTCCACTGAAGAATCAAAATCAGAATCAGAATGAGCTTTATTGTCAGGTATGTTAACACATACGAGGAATTTGTTTTCGTGACAGAAGCTTCCACAGTGTAACAGAATGACAGTGACAGAACTTTACACATACGAGGAATTTGTTTTCGTGACAGAAGCTTCCACAGTGTAACAGAATGACAGTGACAGAACAAAAAACAGATTAAAAAAAAAACAAATAAATAAATAAATAAAAAATAAAATAAAATATAGAACAAGTAAATAAGGAATGCAATATACAAATTGACAATTGTATGTACAGGTATATTACAATAGATAGTTTTGTATGTACAGGTATATTAGTGCAAAATTGAAATGTAGACTGAGTATGTGTGTTACATAAGGAGTCAATGTGAGAGTCACACTTCAGGTCCTGAGAGATAGTGGTGCCCAGGAACCTGAATGACTCCAATGCAGTCACAGTGCTGTCCATAATGGTGAGTGGGGGGAGTGCAGTGGGGTTTCTCCTGAAGTCATGGAGAGCTGAGTTAGTTTGGGCAGGAGGAGGTTTGGGATGATGTTAAAAGCCGAGCTGAAGTCAGGATCCTCACATAAGTCCCTGGAATGTCTAGATGTTACAGAACATAATGCAGTCCCAAGTTGACTGCATCTTCCACAGACCTGTTTGCTGTGTAGGCAAACTGAAGAGGATCCAGCAAGGGTCTAGTGATGTCCTTCAGGTATCATGCCTCACAGACATGATAAATATATCAATAGAAAGCTTTAAATTACCACTTAACGAAATAAAACAAATAGAAAACAAAAACTCTTTTATTATAATCATAATCCGTAAAGATGCACTTCTCTCTAAAGGCGCGTCTAATGAAGAGATGTTGTCTGCCAGTTGTTGATTCTCCACAGTGCTGGGGGATGGTGTCTTGTAGTTGGTGATGTCTTTCAGACCTTTCCACACTGAAGCAGGATCACTGGAAAAGAATTGGTTCCTTAGCTTTCCAGTATAATTCCTCTTTGCCACTCAGATATCCTTTTCCAGTGTGTATTTGGCCTGTTTATACAAGACTTTGTCCGTGTGAGAAATCCTTGTTTATCAGGGAGAGCAGAAGGAGTTCGTCCGTTTTGTTGGGTAGAGAGCGGAGGTTCGCCAGATGGATGCTAGGCAACGGTGTTCTGAATCCGCGCTGCCTGAGCTTCACGAGCACGCCGGCTCGCTTCCCCCGTCTGCATGTCCTGAAGCGTTTGATCAGGGCCGCAGCTCCCCCGACTACAATGTCCAGCAAAACATCAGAATAATCGAAAACCGGTGAAATATCGGGTGGTGTGTACTGCCGAATGTCCAGCAATTCGTCTCTGGTGAAACTGATTGCCGGGATATAACTAAAGACAGCACAAACTAACAAAAACATAAAAACAACTGCGGAGCACGCCACGTAGGTAGCCATCATCGGAGCCATCTTGACTACTATCAAGAGTATACGTCATGCAGGTTTAAATGAGTAAATGATGACAGAACGATCACATTTTGGTTGAACTATTCCTTTAATCAGCATTGATTTGTGTTCTGTTGGGCCGCTTTACAGCTGAAATTAAAGTTGTTTAATAATTGATGAATTTTGCAACATTACTACTAATATTTGCATATAACAATCTGTATCCCTAGAGAAATAAACATATTGGTCCAGACTTCAAATTGTAACATTTAATCATATTAAAAATTATGCGACTGGAGCTGATCAACCCTCTCAATTCTTGTTTTTATGATTCTAAACTTTTACATTTATTTTGTTTTTACCCCACTTTTTCTCTTTCCGTTGTCATGTGATTTAAGTTTAAGTTTAAGTTTCTCTTTTATTGTCTCCCTTAGGAGAAATTTGTCTTAGGCAACCGGGAGAGCAGATCAAACATACAAAAAATAAAATATATATATATAAAATAAAATTACACCATTCCAAAACATATAATTCCTATACAATCCTAGTAATACACCAACATTACATGTTACCCATCATATTACCCTCACCCACACAACAATTTCAATCACTTATTCAATCATTTGACAGATAATGGAATTAGAGAAAATTGTATATTTTCAGCTTACAGATTGGAACCCTATATCTCCTGCCCGAGGGCATTAGCTCATACTCCTTATGGAGAATATGGCTTTGGTCACCAATAATTTTAAGACTCTGCTTCCTAACAGACCTCTCAAAAATGTCCTGAAGAGAAAGTGGAGACAACATACCAATTATTTTTCCAGCTCTTCTAACCACATTTTGAAGTTGTGACCTAAGTTTAACAGTCAAATTTCCAAACCACATTGTAAAACCATAACATATTATAGATTCAATAGCTGATCTGTAAAACACTAACATGATAGTTTTATCCTCTCCATAAACCCTGAGCCTTCGCAAAAAATGCAAACGCTGACTAACTCGTGTACAAACATAGTCCACTTGATGACTCCATTGCAGCTGAGAATCTAAGTAGATACCTAAATACTTATATGTTGTTACCTGCTCAACTTCCTCCTCATTAACTAAAATTGGACTATGATCACCCACCAACCTCGGGTCAAAGATCATTTCTTTAGTTTTTTTTGACATTCAACATCAAGTTGTGTTCCTCACACCACTGCACAACCCCTTCTATCTCTGATTTATACATGCCGACATCTGAATTATTTGTCAGCAAACTAAGTATAACTGTATCATCTGAAAATGTAATAATGTAGTTGTTTATGTACCGATTCCTGCAATCATTCATATATAATGCAAACAGAAGGGGGGAGCTTACGCAGCCTTGAGGAACTCCAACATTTGTGACCAATATATCAGAGAAATTTGAATTAATTTTCACTTGCTGTTGTCGTCCCGTTAGAAATGCATAATACCATTTAATTATATAAGGGTTCACTTCCATCTGTTTTAACTTAAATAACACAATATCTGGAAGTAAAGTATTAAACGCTGAACTCAGATCCATAAACATCACTCTAACATAAGCTGCAGGATTTTCAAGGTGTTTTAAAATAAAGTGTGTCATAGTATTCAAAGCATCTTCTGTACTCCTATTTTCTTTATACGCAAATTGATAAGGATCTAATTTATACACTACATTCTCTCTCAATTTGTCCAGTTTTCATTTAAACATCTTCTGTGCTGTTTGGATGTTGCATGTTTGTTTTTCTTTGTATTTTTCTGAATATTAAAAAGCAAAATTAAAAAAAAAACGGTCTTGTATGAAGTGCTAGACAAACACGCGTGACCTGACTAGCAGTGAATGTTTGTCCGGTTCCTCTGTGAAGCTGCTGGTTTGACATTGTGAAGGTTGCGCGTTTAGCGCTGGCCAGGACGCGTGGGCCGAGCAGCGGTTCTTCATCTCCCATCTTCATCGGCGTGTTTA
>NW_015544290.1:10456-13475 GCF_001515605.1 Sinocyclocheilus anshuiensis | reverse complement strand
CACACACACACACACACACACACACACACACACACACACACACACACACACACACACACACACACACCGTTTCCCATCATGCATCTCTTCAGAATTACTGTACATTTGCTCTGAAGTCTGGGGAAGATCGGACATTGTATGCCTGAGTTATAACAACTTCCAGGTTCCAGATCTTCCCAATTTAACATCACAAAGGGCTTTAGATTACACTGACCAAATTTGGTGTTGATCTGATTAAATCTCTAGGAGGAATTCTTTAAAATACTACGCCTGAAAACGGACACAAAATTTGCCTAGAAAATTCAAAATAAGTGACTTGCTTCAAGATAATATTTTGTAGGTATTGGTGTGTTACGTGAAACATAGCGAGAGCCGCACTTCATTGAAAGTGAATAGGCCGCGCTTTCGAGCCATTTTGCCACACCCACTTCTGAAACCCATATCGGACATAAATTTTACACTTCTGTACAATAGCAACATTAGCGCACGTACCTTAGCAGCCATGATCATGGAGAAGCCTCCCTTCACACCCAATTTAAAATCACAATGGGCTTTAGATTAAACTGACCAAATTTGGTGTTGATCTGATTAAATCTCTAGGAGGAGTTCGTTAAAATACTACTCCTGAAAACGGACACAAAATTTGCTGAGAAAATTCAAAATAACTGACTTTTTTGTAGTTATTGGTGTGCTACATATGTGTCTACTGATTTTCATACATGTACGTGAAACGTAGCGAGAGCCGCACTTCATTGAAAGTGAATAGCTGGCGCTATCGAGCCATTTTGACACACCCACTTCTCTTTCGCCACTTCTGTATAATAGAGCAACACTAGCGCACGTACCTTAGCGGCCATGATCATGGAGGAGCCTCCCTTCACGCCCAGGATGGGGATGTGCGTCTGCGCGGAGATGAAGTCCAGGATCTGCGCGATGGCCTCCTGGTCGGTGTCGTCTCCAAACACCACGCCCTGCAGCCAGTGCTCCGTCATCAGGTCGCAGATGCTCTTGATGATGCTCTTGGGGTCCGTCTCGTTCATGGTGAGCATCTCCACGTTGGGCGCCAGCGGCATGTGGCCAAAGTCGTCTTTGTCGCGCGTGCCGGTGAGCGCCACCTCACTGGAGTTTCCCACCAGCACCACCGCGATGCTCAGGCCCTGCACCAGCTTGGAGACGGGCGGATACTGCGCCACCGATGATGGGATGTAGTGGGCCATGCCCCCTCCACCACGCTCGCGCCGTGATTGGACGGCCAGCGGTGGCAGCAGCAACAGCAGACACACGGTCAACAGCTGCTGCAGCGACGGGCAGGGCCAGTGACGCGGGGGCGGAGCCAGCACGTGAAGCCACGCCCACCTGTCCTGAGAGGGTGGAGCTAAGCCACGGGAAATGCAGACGGACATGATGGAGGAGCGAAAAACCTGCAAGAAAAACAGACAGAGGTTACAGCTCAGCAACTGTCCTAAATGCAGATATCTGTGCAAAGATGACCTCACCGTTGTTTTTATTATTCCTGAAGTGGGAGGATCTTTCAGACACGTCATGTGTTAATCAGTACTGTGAAAGGAAACTAGTAAACGAGCACCTGGAATTCTGAATTTCATAATACTGCACAGCATGTGCTAATGATCAAACGATATGTGGGTTTCAGATTAGAACTGGCGAGAAACGCTTGTGTGGATATTAATATCATCCACTTCAAAAGATGCTGGAAATACTGGTGCTTCTGGACCAAAGAGCCTGTTCCTGTCAAAACTGAACATCACAGACCAAAAACTCACACTGAACGTCACGAGAGAGACAAAGAGAGAGATGGAAGGACCAAAACCATCAGAAAACACTATTATCCCAAAATGAACAAAATATATACCCAAGTTAAAAATCACACCACAACTGAAAGATTTCACAGCGGAAACACAGCTGCAAGATCTGACAACCACCAATCAATATTCAATAAATGCACCGATAAAAACAAATTCAACAACCCTATGTTACACATGAACGTCTTCAAATATGGCCAAGTTATGCAGATGATTAGTTACATTTCTTACAAAAATTCTGCATCATAATCTATGAATATATATATATATATATATATATATATATATATATATATATACTGTAAGAAAATAGAAAATTATCATTATTTTTTATGAAAAATCAGAGAAAAAATTCACTCTAAATAGATAAAAAATGAACACTGAACACACATGAAAAACTTCAACGTTTCCACACTGGAAGGGATGCAAAAATTGGAGGATCTACATCTCAAACTTGAAAAAAGAACAACAACAGAGACCAAAGGACCGTAACAGATGAACTAAACCTGCCCTTGGGCAGAGGTGAGCAAATAAGAGCCCTAGAGCCCTGAGGTCTGTTCCTGAGCGAGAGAGACTGAGGGCTTTGAGCAGCCGGTGTCTGTGACACACATGAATAGTGCAGCAACAGACGCTCAGCAGATCAATATTTGATGGGAGCGCTGCACGTCTTCAGCCTGTTTATTATGGATGAGATAAACTCTCCCCTGACGAGCAGCGCCTACACACCGCACAGAGCCGCATTACACAAGTGCTGCAATGATCGCCGCTGACGGACAGCCTGTGATTACAGAGCCATGAGCGAGGAGAACAGACATCAGCTACTCTCACTCCTCACATACACCACGGACTTTCTCCTGAATGTCTCAGTGCTTGGTCCGTGTAATGGAAGTCAGTGGGTTCCAGCAAATATTCTTCTTTTGGGTTTTTCACAGTACATTCATACAGGTTTGAATGGACATTAGGGACAGTAAATGAAAAGATTTGTGGCGTATTGTACTGGACGTGACGGAGGAGAGGAAAGTGTTTTTGATGCAGAGACTGACACACAGTTCAGAGATCTGAGTCTGCACTTCTCTTGGCCACTCAGTTTCCATAGCAACCATTAAAATAGACCTCTCGATACAGTTGATGGCCTCACACACACACACACACACACACACACACACACACACACACACACACACACCCACACACTCTCA
>NW_015544290.1:1278-2831 GCF_001515605.1 Sinocyclocheilus anshuiensis | reverse complement strand
ACGCGCACCCCCACACACACACACACACACACACACACACACACACACACACACACACACACACACCCACACACTCTCAGGCTCCGCCCCTCTGCAGAAGCCACTCACGTCACTGTAATTAGCATAAGAGAGTCCTGTTTATGAGATGAGACATACACACACACACACCGCACTGTAATCAGTGAAATGAGATTGAATTATGCTTTTCACAGATTACAGCTTCAGCTCACTTGGCTATTTCAGGAGCACATTACATGGATGAGGACCGTGTGTGTGAGTGTATAGTTAAAAGCGCTATATAAATAAAGGTGACTTGACTTGACTTGACTTGAGTGTGTGTGCTTGCGCGCATGAGTGTGTAAGTGTGTGTGCACTTGCATGTGTGTGTGAGTCTGTGAGTGAGTGTGTGTTCAGGCTCTGATCAATCATCGGTGCTGTGATCTCAGATTGAACTCAGATCTTCACCCGTTAACACACATCTTAAGTCATTTGTAAGTGAAACTGGATGTTCAGTGAGGAATAAAAACTGCACTAAGGGTTTGGCCATAATAACATGAGGAATATTCATAAACGGCATCATGTTTAATTGTATGCCGAAACTAAACTCAGGCATGTGCCCATCCACACACACACAGCGATGATAACTGCATCATATAAGTTGCTTTGGACTGCAAGTCTCAGCACGTTTCAGATAACGAAAAATGTGACATATTTAAAAAAAATATGGTACATGCATGTAATAAAATGATGGGCGATGGGAAAGAAACTGTGTCACTGCTACCAGTCTATGCTTTCTCTCATCAGCTCAGGTCAGTAAATGAGCGATGCCTTCTTTACAACATGGTGAAAGAGCCACTCTCCAGACACTAGACATTCTCTGTTCCTCTCTGCTGACCTCCATCTGAACCGCTGAGACCATCACAACCTTCAAGAAACAGGTGAATACTCACCGCTTCCTTAAGCACTTAACCAGCAACACCCTGAACCAATACACTGACATACCTCACAAAACATCCTTCTCTCGCCCACGAATGACTACATGCCATAAAGACCCCACAGCAGACACAAACACACATGAGCCTTACAGAGGACTAAATGATGACAAGATTTTAAAGTATTCATGAGAAACATGAATCTCTGGAGCAGAACACACTGCTGCAAACATCTACTGAACGTTTCTGAACGCAAGAACTGAGAGTCCATACTTATCATCTTAAGAAAACCACTGACAAACACACTCACAAACACAGACTGAAGCGGTACAGGTGTGAGGCGAGTCACATGACATTGGTTTATTCATCAATCAGTCAGTCTGCACACGTGCGGCCACTGCGTGATCATGAGTGCCAACACATCATGATCTCAAATTAATCTGATCTAATTAAACCATCAGAAATTAAAATAAACCACAACAATCCATCTCACACACACACACACACACACACACACACACACACACACAGATCGATGGGTTGGTAAACAGATAACACATTAACAGCCGCCCTCTGCTCACACACATCTGCCGATGTGCAGCACAGGTCTGTGTGTGTGTG
>NW_015544290.1:709-1250 GCF_001515605.1 Sinocyclocheilus anshuiensis | reverse complement strand
GTGTGGTTGCAAAAACGTGCGTGTGTGTGTGTGTGTGTGTGTGTGTGTGTGTGTGTGTGTGTGTGTGTGATTGTGATTAATGGAGTGATGTTAGTAACATGTGGAGGGTCGGGCTAAAGTCACACACTCACTTATTTCTGCTAGTCCTGCGGCAGCTTTTCTCTCCAGCCAAAAAAATGTTTCATTCACTTAATTAGCACAATTAAATCATGATTACAACAAGACCCAAATATTCGAGGACATATGAAATAAAACAGGACAATTAAAGGCTTTCTGTAATGTAATTCTAGTCATTGTTGTGGTTATGGTTGTAATTCTAGTCATTGTTCTGGTTATGGTTGTAATTCTAGTCATTGTTCTTTTTATGGTTGTAATTCTAGTCATTGTTTTGGTTATGGTTCTACTTCTAGTCATTGTTCTGATTATAATTATAATTCTAGTCATTGTTCTGTTATGGTTGTAATTGTTCTGGTTCAGGTTATAATTTTAGTTATAATTCTAGTCATTGTTCTGGTTATGTTTGTAATTCTAGTAATTGTTC
>NW_015544290.1:0-191 GCF_001515605.1 Sinocyclocheilus anshuiensis | reverse complement strand
CTAGTAATTGTTCTGATTATAATTATAATTCTAGTCATTGTTCTGGTTATGGTTATAATTCTAGTAATTCTTCTGGTTATAGTTGTAATTCTAGTCATTGTTCTGGTTATGGTTGTACTTCTAGCCATTGTTCTTATTATAATTCCAGTCATTGTTCTGGTTCTGGTTTTAATTCTAGTAATTGTTCTGAT
>NW_015544289.1:116005-117253 GCF_001515605.1 Sinocyclocheilus anshuiensis | reverse complement strand
AATCAGATATACATCAAATAAACACAATATTACAACGTACAATTGTACAAAAGGCTGCAAACATTCTCGTAGCTTCGTAAAATTATGATTGAACCACTGATGTCACATGGACCATTTTAACGACATCCTTACTATGTGTCTGTGCCTTGACTGTGGTGGTAGTACCGTTGCTGTCTATGGAGGGTCGAAGAGTTCTCGGATTTCATCGGTGGCCGTGGGTTAAAATTATTCTTTTGACGTTAATATTGGTAACATTTTATTTTAGAGTTCAGCTCTCACTTTTAACTAGTTGCTTATTAGCTTGCATATTACTAGTATATTGGTTGTTCATTAGTATCTGCATGACCTTATTCTACATCCCTAAATCCTACCCAATACCTAAATTTATACCTTGTTAAATTATAGGCACTTGGCAAATATTACCTTGATTTCAGTTCAACAAACAAGTAAATTTTAGACATAATATTGACTGTTTTGTTCTGTTTCACCAATGAAAATAGTTCCAAAGAAAGATGACAGCAGAAGTATTTCACATTCTCCAAGCAACACTCCGCATTGTTTCAGTACAGCGTTTTGAACCAACCAATCAGTTAAATAAGTGAATTCCCATCATCTACTGCCGGTTTAGTGTATTTAAAAGTATGATTTTTTCCTCAGCATATATTTTTTGTATAGGCCTATTAAGAATTTATTGCAGTTTGTAATTTTGCACTGTAAATTTAATTTGACTGGTAACAGCCAGATGATGAAAATTAGCTGTTAGGTCGGAGCAATAGCCTAGCCTTGTGACCCACGTTCTGACATATACTGCAGCTGTGCACAAGGTGACCCGAGTTCAAGTCTCGGCTCAAGGTTCAGGCTTTTCAAGCCAATGTCAAAGTTTGTTCACAAATTTGGCCTCTAGTTGTGTTATTAATAATGTATAATGGATTATGTAGATGTGTTTTAAATTATAGAAACAACATAGATAGGTGGATAGCTGGTCATTCAAAAGCTAAATGCAGAAAATATGACGAGGCACTGGACGTGACAAAGCGACCATTGCAAATCATTTGAACTTTGTGTCAGTACATCATAAATAGAACAAGGCATCAGTTTAATGTCGGGTTTTGTCATGTCGCGCCACAGTGTAGACAGCGTCGCTGATTATAATGGGTTCTACTGTATTTTGCCGCTCACGTCCGGTGTAGACACAGTGTTTAATGTCGTTGGTGAGGAGGAAAGCCTGTGTGTGTCCTATGCCTTAGC
>NW_015544289.1:108780-115979 GCF_001515605.1 Sinocyclocheilus anshuiensis | reverse complement strand
CTTAAGATGTAATATTTATTTGTATTCTTTCTGTTTACACTGTTGTATGCTCCTCTGTTATAGGCCATGAGGAAGAACTCTATCATGCACACAGAGAATAGAGCTCAGTGCTGCTGACTGGGATTGAACACCTATTAATGCAGAAGCCTGTATTATTTTTCTGCAAGAACCACAACAAGCAAAGACAATGATGAGCACTCTGAGCAAACAACAGTCAGACGCTTGATTATGCACTGCACTTAATCAGTTGAGTTCTTCAACATGTGACGCTGAGCATTTACTGTTGGTAAAACTACTAATAAATTAAGTGGATGCCCTTAACAAACCTGTTAGATTTTGATGTTTTATTTTTGAGATTAATACAATTGTATGTTTTAAGAACATAATAGCTAAGCATTTTTTTTTGAGGGTTTAGGATTCTGGGAACAAAAATAAAACTTCCCGCTAAAAACTGTATAAGAATGTTAGGAGATAATGTTCTAATAATGTTATGACTAAACATTTATAGAAGGTCATCACAGAACTTTTTTAGAGTGTTTTTAGAGAATGTCATCCTACCTTTTAGAAGAACGTTCTAAGAACAAAAATAAAACTAAAAACTTTATAAGAATGTTACGGAATACTGTTTTAACAATGTTGTCACTAAACAATTTTAGAATGTTTTTAGAGAATGTGATCCCATCTTTTGAGAGAACGTTCTGGGAACAAAAATAAAACTACCCGCTAAAAACATTGTAAGAATGTTAGGGAATGATGTTCTAACAATGTTATCGCTAAACATTTTTAGAATGTTTTTAGAGAATGTTATCCTACCTTATAGGAGAACGTTCTGGGAACACAAATAAAACTACCCGCTAAAAACATTGCTAGAACAATCCATGGTAATGTTCTTAGAACATTTTTAGAACAAACAATTTCTAGCTGGGCATATGCCGCTGTCAGTGCAAGCTAATGCTCTGACTTGTCATCCTTCCCATAATGCAATGCTTACCCTTTACCACCCGTTTGAGGATTGGGATAACAGCACGCTGAGTGGTAACCGTGAAGTTTCGATGCTACTTTTCTGGACAGATAGTATCCGAGAAATGTGACTGTGAGGGCTGCTGCTTTGGTGTTGTTAGAAATGACAGTTTGTGAAGGAACAGTTTGGTCTGGCGTTGTGCTGTTGCATAAATCAACCCCCTGCTTCCATCTCCTCTGCATTCCACTCAGCTGGGCCAGCACTCATTTTCACTGTAGCGTATGCGCTCATGGCGTTCACTCTGTTGTGCCCTAAGGACGGATGGAGGTTAGCTGTCATTGTAGATTAATGGACACATTTGCCATGTTGACCCTTCTGCTCCTCCATTCAGACTGGTTGATGGCATACACACGAATGTTACTCTCCGTGGACAAATAGTGTCACTGGGTCCAGCCAAAGGTAGTAGTCTTGGAAAGAAAATCAACTCTGTGGTCAGAGAATGAAGCAATGAAGAAAGATTATTCTGATTAAACAAGTTGAAGCGTCTTTTGAATAGTTTTTTGACAACCCGCAGACTAAAGCTAAGTCTCTCACTAAGTGTCTTGCCATTTGAAAAGCAAACGTTGACCTTTATACACTTTACTTTATGACTTTTATTACAGCAACTATAAAAAAAAAATGTTTTATTGGATCATAAAAATAAAGATTTTGTCTCTTCACAAATTAAAGTGGAACACATGCAAAATCTCTTACTCTGTTCGAAAGCATAGGCAGCATTTTAAAGCATTCTATCTGTGCTCCAGACTCCAAGACTGTTCTAAAAAGTAGGCATCTTTATTATGCTGCTTAAAATATATATTTTTTTTGGCCAAAAAACATTCCCAGAATGCACTGTCAGGCTCAATGAAAAGATAAATATAAGATGGAGGATGAAGTGAATTAGTAAAATATGAAAAATTCCATACGCTTATGCAGTCTACTATAATTTAACACAGATGTGTCTGAAACCGCTCCCTATTCCCTATACTGTATAGTGCACTATATCGGGTGTTCAGCGGGTCCGAATTCAGAATGAACAAGTTCATGCCTTCCATTTGTTTCCTTTTTACCCACAATCCTCTCTGATTCCGATTGTAAAACCGATGTACACTCGCTGAAGCACAATTTCCCATAATCCAATGCGGAGAGGACTGACGAGCTGGAAGAGAGAGCGGGAGTGTGCGAGTTTGAATGAGAGTGATGTGCAGTTTACATCTTTCTTAATCCTGCTTTAATGGTTATTTCATGCATTATTAAAATAAAAATATTATTTAGGCATTAACTCAGATTAATGTTTTACTAATTTACTGAGGTGGAGTTGTTAACTTACAAGAGATGATAGAGATGTGATGATAATTTGGTGGATAATTAAAAAAAAAATAAAAATTGTTAATCACCTGTATGTGGCATATTCATCCTAATGTAAAATTAATGGTCGCCTGAGAGCGCTTTGCGAGCTGTCATCTTGTCTGATCGCAAAATGCTGCTCAGGAGAGTTTCAAGATATTAAAAATAAATACATAACATTTATGGTTATGTAAGATATGTATAATTACAATATGAAGTCATTGTGAGTATTATTGTTATTAATATTATTTTATAAAATAAGGTACATGTAATATAAAAGTAGAAATGTGACGAAGACGTGTTTGCGACAGCTCCCGCTCTCTGCCGTGCAGTGTATATGTCAGTGTACAAATTTGTTCACTTTATTTTGTTCACTCCTTTCTGATATAGGGCACTCATCTGCCATTCACTATATAGGGATTAGTGAATGAGTGGACGAGTGAGCGATTTCAGACACAGCTAATATCAGTGTGGGCCATGTACTTTTATGTGTATTAAGCAACCCAGGCTCATTAGAAAAATGTGCCTGTTGCGACATTTCTGGAAAATAATATTATGTTGCCTCTTGCTTGTTTCGAAATGTTCAGTGAGTTTTATTACATTAATACATATTTATTTATTTATTTATAACCTTGTACATATTGTGGCATTCGGAAGTGAAATGTCGAGTGGCGCTAAAAGGTTAATGCTCTAGTGTTGAAAAATAATGCACCACCTGCACTAAACCTAACCGATAGTGTTAACAAAAGCAATCTCATTTCTCATGAGACTCATCGCAATTGCAATGCTGTACCAGGTGAGCTGTCAAGCAAGTTTACTTAACACATATGCAGCTGTTTATGTGATGCAAATGTGAAAAATGGTTGTGATTCAAAAAGAGTTGAATTTGTTCAGAAGTCCTGCACTATGGTAAAAGTGTATTTAAGGTCATAACAGTGTTGTGCAAGGAACCACAGGAAAATGTTTATTAATCATAATTTTTGTGAAAAGGAATACAAGTTGTTGTTTTACTGCAACTAGCATTCATTTCAGCTGAAAACCGCAGTGAATTGTATGTATAGGTACAGTTTTGGTCTGATTGTTAGCTTAGCAACATGCTAACAGCATACTCTATAAGAATTAATCATGAGTGAATTCTCCCTAGAGTGCTCAGAATCAGTCCCCTATAAGGCTCGATGTAGGAACTAGGCCTTGAGGCAGCACACTGGGTTTTGGAACAGACCCAATAACACATATAACAAGTTTGCAGGGTAAATTTCACAAGTACAAGAGGTCTCAGCATTTTTCTCCAGTTCTTGATCTTCAATGGCACTTATTCTGTAATTTGTCCATTGTGTCTGTTAGCTTCAGATATATCTCTGTACTGTATGTTCACTCCTTTCACACAGTAGTGAAGTTAAAAATGATTAGACAAAAAAACAAAAAAAAAACCGGTGACCAGGTGATTGAAACTGTAATTCAGTATAAAAGCTATTCTTACTGTCTTATTTTACATTAAATTATTGTTGGAAAAGACTGAGCATTTATCTCTGGCTATAAATAGTTTTCTTACATTTACTTAGCTATGCATATCACCCTCATTTGAAAGCCTACTTCATTAACATGACTAATTAGCCAAAACGTCAATGGCTATGATTAATGCATATGCCAACATAAGAAAGAATGAAAAAGCTTTGATTGACTGTGAAGAGATTACAGTCTTGTATTTTAAAGAGTCTACACACCTCACACTTTTTCATGTTGTCTTCTTCAAAAGGAATCCTCTTTCACAAGATTTAATGAGATGAAACTAAGCTTTACTTATTCTGGAAAGGCGCAATGCCACAGCTACAATTATTTTATCACTGTGCATGACAAAAACTTAAATGGCATAGACAGATTTTCATTTGATTTGATAAAATTCAAAAAGGCAAATACATTTGCAGAAAACAATTATGTTTATTACACGTTTGAGGAATGATCATTAGGTGAAGGTACTAACGTAAGAGGACTTGGCTGTTGCAACCAAAATAATTCAACCTCATTAGAAAACTCACCACTGCAGGAAATAATTTGAAACTGGGTCATCTCCAGATGTGACCACATTATAAAAGAGTTAAGAATTAACTGGTTAGCATGTTCCTGCAAGCTCCTGACAAAAGATGTTGTAACTACTCTGTGTGAGTGCAAAAATCATATTTCTCCACTGATGGCCATTCAAAATTAAAGATGTAATAAAATATAAAAAATCAAGTGGGCATGTTTTCCTCATATTTATTATATATTATTATTCATATAAAAAATAAATAACAACCTATTTTGTTCATATTTACTTGGCTAATATCAGTGATTGCCTAGCGCCCCATCATCACCAGCATTCCAAATTATCTGGTGCCGCCCCTGACGGATGTAGAGTATGATATATGAACCCAACTGTTTATAATTTGCAGGTAATTCTTAACACCAACACTAATTACCTTGTTTGGGTGTGTTTAGTTAGTGTTAAAGCTAAACTCAGCCAGACACTGGACCTCCAAGACTGAAGCTGAAGAGCCCTTCCAAGACCAGAAATGGGTGTGTCAGACAAAGGAGACAAATGTACAGTGTTATACGGCGGTATAGTGTAAAACCCAAATTCATAAAGAAAAAGGTAAATAAATCAGCTCCATAGTGGAGTGATCAAGGACTTAAAGCAAGGATTGGCATTTCCGGTCCTGGAGGTCCATTGTCCTGCAAGGCTTAGCTCCAAGCCTAATCAAATACACCTGAAAAATCTAACCAATGTCTTTAGGACTACTTGGAAATTACAGGCAGGTGTGTTTGGTTTGTGATGGAACAAAACTCTGTAGGACAGTAGCCTGCCAGGACTGGAATTGCCCATTCTTGTCTTACAACAGAGGTAGCCATCTCTGCTCCTTAAATTTCAGCAGATTTAAGTTCTAACCCTGCTTCTTTGATTAGTTGGTTTAGGTGTGTTTGATTAGGGTTGACGCAAAACTCAGCAGGACAGTGGCCCTTCAAGACTGGAATTACCCATCTTTGCCTTACAGTGTTCCATTTAAACTAGGTACGGGCAACTCTGGCCCTCAAGGTCCACTTTCCAGTTTGGAGTTCAAAGTCCAACCAAAGTCTTCAGGATTTCTTGAAAATCACAGTCAAGTTTGTTTGATTAAGGTTGGATCGAAACTCTGCAAGATAGTAGACCTTGAAGACCAGGGTTGCCCACCCTTAATTAAACGCATTACACTGATTCAGTCAGTAGTAGGCACTCATGCAACTTAAGCCAGTGGTTTTGAATCCTGGTTTTGGGGACCCACGACTCTGCACATTTTGTATGTCTCTTGTCTTACACATTTAGCTGAATTCATGGAGCCCTTGCCTAATGAGCTTGTGATCTGAATCAGGTGTGTTAAATAAGGGAGACATACAAAATGTACAGAGTGGTGGGTCCCCAGGACCAAGATTGAAAACCACTGGCTTAAGCAATAATGTACACTTCAAGTCTAGGAGATGAAGGGAAGTTTGCGAGGGAAGGGTACAAAAACTTGACAAAGAATGCTGCCACAGTGACCTGTTTATTTTCCTGAATTTATCAGCATTTTCGAATGATTGGGTTGAATGAATGATTCAATGACTCACTCATAAATCCAGTCGCCTGTATCTTTCCTGAATGAATCAGTGTTTTTGAACAAATCTGTAATAAAGACAGTAATTTCTCACCACCTACTGGCATAATGATATAACCTCCAAAAATCCTCACCTCTAATACACAAACTGACGGTCTATCTGAAATTAACACAGACAAGTGGAGTGATACAAACTTGGTTTAATACTTTGTTTTACAACATTTACTTTCAAGCACGTTTAATTGACCTAAGTGTCCAAATACTTTTTGGTGGCCACTACAGCCAGCCTAACCATAGTGTTCTCACTTCCAGGAGGCCCAGGCCACGTCATGAGTGACATATCAGAATGGAAACCACAACACCTCTGTCTGATGAACAGACGGCAGTGGCTTTAGACTGCAGGAGGTGACAGGAGAGCACCTGCTCCGGCCCCGTAACCAAACTGTATATAAACTATATTTAGTCTCCAGTTGAGCGGAAGGAGGGGGGAGTTATTGTGAAGTTGATTTGGACTACAGTGCGGCATCTGGCCTTTGAGTACACAGGCGAGTGACAGCATGAGTGATGTCATAAGGGAAGGCTATGCATCATCCGTTGGCAGATGTTTGACCTGCTGGTTGTGTTCCAGAAACAGCCACTGTGGATCAGGTCTCAACGCCCTTCGTTCTAAAGCAGTGCCTGCACCCGGGCTAACCATCACGTATTCCTGCAGTCTTTTATATACCTATTGTGTGTGGAGGCAAGTGACAAAGCAGACCAGAAAGGTTTTATTCAGATTCACTTACACGTTGATTATATTACCATAGAAACTGTCCTATGAAATGTGTTTATAAAAGTAAACTTTTGAGACACCTTTTCAAACTGTGAAAATACTCTCAAAGCTACTGCCTAACATGAGTGATGGGAAGCGTTGGCATAAAAACGGTCTTTTTTAAAAAGTTTTTAAAGACGATGCTTAAGGGGAATAGATTGCAAGCAAACCCAAGAGACTTCATATCTAAATGGTTCTTTTGGCAAATACGCTCTGTGACTGGTTTAATTAAAGAAGTACAAAAAAGTGCACTTTGCAAATTGAGCAATCACAGGCCTCTGGATGTCTGAGAAGCCACAGGAGAAAGAGGTGTGACAGTCAATCAAAAGAGACAAACATCCTCCTTAAAACGCTGTGAGTCTTTTATGTCATACATGTTCTCAGGGGGGCTTCAACAGCCAACACAAAGAATTTATATATTTCAAGCAACACACCC
>NW_015544289.1:102716-108675 GCF_001515605.1 Sinocyclocheilus anshuiensis | reverse complement strand
TATACATTACAGTCATATTATTATTATTATTATTATTATTATTGTTGTTGTTGTTGTTGTTATTGTTTGTATTTGTTGTTGTTATTATTGCATGTAAGCTTTCATTCATTCATTGATTTATTTGTTTGTTTGCTTGCAATTTTGGGCATGTAGACTGACATTATATTCAGCCATCACATCAAATTTAGCTGTTTTTTAGTGTAATGAATATGGAACTTCCAGCTTAAATTGCTTCAGTGGTAGGAAAACATCATCAACATTTACATACAGGTCATGTCGTGTGATTAGTGCCCCTTGTATCATGTATCATTTTTTTTTTTAACAACAAGCATAATTATTAAACAAATACAATTACATCATAAACAATTACACTAAATTAAATGTACAGGTTAAATTGACCATTCTAATTAAAATAATTAACACACATTAATAGGATTAATATATTAATATATTGCATATGAAAACAGTCACACAACAGTGTCTGTTACTGTAAGTCATCACAATACTTTTAATAGTTTGTAGACATTATTAATAATATAGCAATTAGCATAACATAGACACTAGTCTAGTTTGAAGTGTTACCAATTGTAATAGCAGACACTGTGTTGAGAGGCCTTTATATCAATGAAGGTCAGTTGCCTGAAGGAAACTCTCATTGTCACAGCAATGAATCAGAGATGCGGTCTGTTATACATATTTATATAGTGTCATCATGGCCCATGTATTAAGATTTAAACTGAGGTATTACTCCAGCCTTTTCAGTTTCTCTCTCAGCGGCTCTCTGTATATTGCCAATGTATTTTAATCTGCGGCCTCATGCGGCCTTAAAACACCTCATGGGTTTTCATAAGGTTATAAAGATTCACAGTGCATGCATCGCCATCCAAATATAAAGTGTATTTCATTTCTGTGGGCAAATGAATCTTTCTCCCTCATTTCCCAATCTCAAACAACTCTGATACAGAAGTGAGTTCTCAACATCTCGAGAATCTTCATGATGACTCTTTTGTCATTGACGGGACGGTTATATAAAGAGATATACTGGCTTATCTGTATATGTGCACCAGCGGATTGAGACTGATTATATGCTGACCGGCAAGATTATCATCAAATGTTTCTGGAAATGACATGTTTATGGGTAATTTTTATTGAAGACGATATATTAAAATACATTACAGCAGTTATAAGTATTACTTTGAATTCCATTCCATTTTAATACTACTACTTCTATTTTTCAATTACAATTCTATGTAATTATGTTCAGATGAGTGGTGCTGAACCCTGGGGCTCTGAAATATTGAAAAAAATACATTGCAAGTAGCAGAAAACCGCTAATGGCTAATGCTTTAATCATCATTAGCCATTAGGTAGGGAGTACTTAGGCGTTCACTTAAAGACTCTGGTGCTTCGTAACAGGAGTATCTTAGTTAAGTAAAAACAACATGATTTATGTAGTGGAGGATCAGAGAGAACATCATTGCATTTCCAGCAAGAAAGTCATTTAATTACAACTCTGTAACTAAATATGTTTGAGACGAAAATGGAGAGGGAGCCCAAAATTGAATAATATCTTGGAAATTTGACACCAGCAGACAAGTGTGTAACTGAAAGAACTCATGAGGCACTCCAGAAGTAGCTGAGTTGGCGTAAAAGCCCGTCCCACAACATTAAATGATGTGTTTTATTGAGGTGATCCATCCGAATGATGCAGGTTTAACATCACAGGCTATATCGCGCTATTATTCCCCTGTTGTCTGTTAAGCTTCTCAGTAATGTGTGTTTGACATCTTGCACAATCGAAAGCTAATCATCCTCTGTAATGCTGGATGCGGCAGCTCTCAGGAGATATATTAGGCCGTTATCTCACCATCACAACAACATCATTAGGTAGATAATGCTAACGTTGAATGTACGATCCTTTGCGCAAAGCAATGTGTGGTAGGCAAGCTGGAGGAAGTAAATTGTTATTGCTGCAATGGCAGCAAATATCTCAAATTAACTAAAAATATGACTTCTCAGCCACGACTCCACCCATATCTAGATCTCTCAGTGTGTGTGTGTATCTTTATACGTAGAGATAAGTTGTTAATCATCAGCAATCACATTAGAACTTTTGACAGTGTACAAAAGCTACACCTTTAACCTTGCAGTGCACCGAAAGCAAATAAAATATTAGTCAAATAACACAACTTATCTCTAAAAATAATATGTATTGTAATACATCAGCATTGTTTGTTTCTCCAAATTAGAGCAATTATGATACATTATGAAAAAAAATAAAAAAATAAATGTCCATGTCTAATTAAGATATGCTGTTTGCAAATTACAAGTAGAGATAAGTTGTTAATCATCAGCAATCACATTAGAACTTTTGACTGTACAAAAGCTACACCTTTAACCTTGCAGTGCACCGAAAGCAAATAAAATATTACTGTCAATTAGCACAGCTTATCTCTAAAAATAATATGTATTGTAATACATCAGCATTGTTTGTTTCTCCAAATTAGAGCAATTATGATACATTATGAAAAAAAAAATAATAATAAATGTCCATGTCTAATTAAGATATGCTGTTTGCAAATTACAAATAAACCCACATTTATTTATTTAGTTCCTGTTATATTTATAATTGTATTGTATTGTATTGCCGTTTTATATTCAAAAGCATATTCTTCACATGTATATGTTACTAGTTATCTAGTTTTCCATGAATATGCACACTTTTCAAAAACCTGTGTAATGTGTGTTTACTGTATTGTATATGGAAGCCAGTTTCCACTATAGAATAAAAAAAAAGAAAATTGACAATTGCAACTATTTAACAATTTTGACTTTATTTCTCAGTTTATATCTTGCAATGGTGAGTTAACATGTAAATGTTTAGTTCATATCTTGCAATTTTGAATTAACGTCTCACAATTTTTACTTTCTTGCAATTCTGAGCTTTCATCTAACAATTTTGTGTTAACATCTCACTTTTTTATTACACAATTCTGATTTAACGTTCAGTTTTGATTTAATCAGATAATTGCTTAAAGGGGTCATATGATGCGATTTAAATTTTTCCTTTCTCTTTGGAGTGTTACAAGCTCTTGGTGCGTAAAGAAGATCTGTAAAGTTGCAAAGACTAAAGTCTCAAATCCAAAGAGATATTCTTTATAAAAGTTAAGAGTCAGCCACACCTACCTAAAACGGCTCGTTCTAACACGCCCCCACATATCTACGTCGCTATGTGGGAAGGTTTGCATAACGCCGCCCAAATGTTCACGCAAAGAAAGAAGGCGTGACTTTTATTCTCGCTGTAGTATTGTTGTTGCTGCCGCCATGACAATAATGTACAGTATGTGGAAAATAATGTTTTTTGAACCTTAAACCGCATAAACACATTTCATTACACCAAATACACAAAATAATGTTCTTTTTAGCAGCATCATATGACCCCTTTAATAACTTTTTCAAGCTGTCTTTAATTTAGTGGACAAAAGGGTCAGTCTGAATCACAAAATGCTTTTTGGGAACGAAATATTCTTTTTGTGAAAGTAATGTGTTATTTCATGCTGTCAAGGCTTCTCGGGGCACATGGACAGACAGAGCCCTATAGCACCCCCAAAAAAAATTCCTTTGGAGAAATTTCGGGTTCTGAGGTCCTCCGTGGCAGACTAATGGATAAACACACCTGACACAAATGAGACACTAATGATAACTATGGGAACTAATCAGGGAACACAGGAAAATTACAAAAATAAAGAAAAACAGGAACTCAACAGGAACACAAACATGACACATGCATTAGAATGTACCAAAACATTTCGTGAACAAAATATGCATTTTTTTGATCAAATGCTGTTATCAACAAAATTAGACACACGTTAAAAGAGATATAACCTCAGAATTCAAATAAATAAAAAAGTCAAAACTGCAAATGTTAACTCGGCATTTCCAAAAAAAAAAAAAGTTGGAATAGTGGGATCCTTAAAAATTATTTGTCTCTATCTATTTGTCTGTATATCAAGTGTTTCAAGTAGTGCTTACTAGCCAAATTTTTCAGAAAAAAATGTTGAGCCAACATTCAAAGGTTGTCGACAAGATTTCCTTTTCTAGTCTTACAACTGATTTTTTTTTGTTTTTTGGATTTCTAGAGGTCATTGACAAAACGTCCTTTCACAGTAGATTATTAGACTCTTTGCTTTCCGCCCAGAGGACATTACCACCAATTCTCTCCAGTCATCTTCCATTAACGACACAGTAAAGGAGATTCCATCCTGTTCCTTTGCCACCACTAAGCATTATGGGTATCTTGTCCTTTCGAAATGGGCACAACATGTGTTCTAATGAGCTGCAGTCAAAATCTAGGATCCATGACATCCAGTTATGACTCACCACTGGTTCTTCTAATCCATTACAGGCTGCCGCAAACGTCCCGCATGCATGACCAGGAGTGGCGACGCGCTTCTGTACGGCTGCCAGGAGAGTGGCTGAGGAAATGCACTACAAGGTCAATCAAGCTGTCCGTGTCTTTTCCTCTCCGCTTTGGGAAGCACAGTATGTCGTGGCAGACCTGGAACAGTCATTGTTGAAAGAGCACAGTAGTGATTGATAAAGACATTCTCTGGACACAATATTATTTCAGTGTAAAGATGCTCCAAAAAATAAACTGAGGCAGGACGATAGATAAAAAGGGTAGCACAACAAAAATCAAGGAAGGTGAACATTTTAATGACTCGATGTCTTTTATTAAAATGTGGCTATTATGTAAGATGTATATGTGTGGTATTTCTGCAATTAATTCATTAATGTAATTAATTTAATTTATTCCTGTGATTACAGTAAAAACTATATAAATTTTGAAATATTACAGTTTAAAATAGCCGTTTTGTCATTTTTAATGCATTTTAAATTGCAATTTATTCCTGTGATGCAAAGCTGAATTTTCAGCATCATTACTCCAGTTTTCAGTGTCACATTATCCTTCAGAAATCACTCTAATATGCTGATTTGGTGCTGAAGCAACATTTCTTACTATTATCAATGTATTGGCGTATCTATCTATCTCTCTCTCTCTCTCTCTCTCTCTATATATATATATATATATATATTAATTGAGGTGAGAATCACACCTGATGGAGCTTTTACAGTAACTGTCCTGCAGTTTCACTGATCTAAATTTTCTTATTTAATAAATGTCCTTGTTATGTCAGATGTAATGCCAGCAGTACTTGAAGTAGCAGCTGTTATTTTGCCCAGACTATTGGCAAAAAGGTCTAAATCCATAATGACAGAGCACCAAAGATGAGGAATTTAGTTTAGTTAGAGTATTTGCTCCAATGATAAGACACATTGTAAAAATACATAATAAAGCACAATTGCAAAAATGCCAACCCAGACGGGATTCGATTTCTCAGAGGACACTCGGACCCGTGAGCTAGCCAAAAAACAAGTAATTTGCTGCATAATTTTTAGAGGTCATGCGTGGAAAAATTGTTTGATTCGGACATGATTAAAATCACAAAGTAGTAAAGTACTCCAGTGAAATACAAATTTTCCTGACCTCCTCAGGGAACAGAACGTACTCGGTTATTAACGTAACCTCGGTTCCCTGAGATACGGAACAAGTACTGCATCTGTTTAAGATGCTTTGGGGAAAACTCCTTTTTCTCCGATGACTGAAGCCTTTTAATAACGCAGTGTAACTGCACGGCCATTGGTTCGTGCATTGTATTCAAATGAACCAATGGCTCGACAGCGGAGTACAATCCCGCCGTGCTATGCTAGAGGAACGACTAATACTTGAACTTGCCTTAAGCACCCAAGGGGGCCCAGAGGGACCAAGTATTTTGCAGGGAAGCCCCGCAAAAGGCAGTAGGGCTAAACTCAGAGAGGTCGGCCCAGCCTTGTATCATCGTCCCGAAATAATTCAGTACAGCCTCGGAACTCACTGAGGGCCAAGAGCGTACATGAA
>NW_015544289.1:99301-102060 GCF_001515605.1 Sinocyclocheilus anshuiensis | reverse complement strand
TATATATATATATATATATATATATATATTAATTGAGGTGAGAATCACACCTGATGGAGCTTTTACAGTAACTGTCCTGCAGTTTCACTGATCTAAATTTTCTTATTTAATAAATGTCCTTGTTATGTCAGATGTAATGCCAGCAGTACTTGAAGTAGCAGCTGTTATTTTGCCCAGACTATTGGCAAAAAGGTCTAAATCCATAATGACAGAGCACCAAAGATGAGGAATTTAGTTTAGTTAGAGTATTTGCTCCAATGATAAGACACATTGTAAAAATACATAATAAAGCACAATTGCAAAAATGCCAACCCAGACGGGATTCGATTTCTCAGAGGACACTCGGACCCGTGAGCTAGCCAAAAAACAAGTAATTTGCTGCATAATTTTTAGAGGTCATGCGTGGAAAAATTGTTTGATTCGGACATGATTAAAATCACAAAGTAGTAAAGTACTCCAGTGAAATACAAATTTTCCTGACCTCCTCAGGGAACAGAACGTACTCGGTTATTAACGTAACCTCGGTTCCCTGAGATACGGAACAAGTACTGCATCTGTTTAAGATGCTTTGGGGAAAACTCCTTTTTCTCCGATGACTGAAGCCTTTTAATAACGCAGTGTAACTGCACGGCCATTGGTTCGTGCATTGTATTCAAATGAACCAATGGCTCGACAGCGGAGTACAATCCCGCCGTGCTATGCTAGAGGAACGACTAATACTTGAACTTGCCTTAAGCACCCAAGGGGGCCCAGAGGGACCAAGTATTTTGCAGGGAAGCCCCGCAAAAGGCAGTAGGGCTAAACTCAGAGAGGTCGGCCCAGCCTTGTATCATCGTCCCGAAATAATTCAGTACAGCCTCGGAACTCACTGAGGGCCAAGAGCGTACATGAAGGAGGCAAACGCCAAGCACTGGTTGTCATACGACAGAGTGCCCTGCTATGCAGAAAGGACCCGCGCCTGTAAGGCCGGGATGTCCAGACTATAGAATCTGGCAAATGTGGACGGCGAGGCCCAGCCGGCCGCCACACAAATTTCTGCAATGTACACACCACTAGACCAGGCCCAGGAAGAGGCAACGCCACTAGTTGAGTGGGCTCTTACTCCCATGGGGCATTAAAGGCCCAAAGAAGAGTATGCTAGCATAATAGCGTCAATTATCCATTTGGAAAGTCTCTGCTTCGTAACCGGACAACCCTTGGTGCGGCCACCGAAGCATACAAATAGCTGATCCGACCGCCTGAACGGGGTGGAATGCTCAAAATAGACTTTCAGCGCCCTGACAGAACAGAGTAAGTTCAACTCTTGGTCTTGCTCCGAATGAGGAAACGCCGATAGAGTTATCACCTGTGCTCTAAATGGAGTAGAGAGCACTTAGGTATATAACTGTGCCTTGGTTTCAGGACGACCTTAGAGTCGTCGGGCCCAAATTCGAGGCAGGTAGAGCTCACTGATAGCGCCTGCAGATCTCCCATACGCTTTGCCGATGTTAATGCTAGTAGCTAAGATGCTAATGCTTAAGAGCCCTCAACACCGTGGGCAGGTCCCATGTAGGGAAGGTGACTGGGCGAGGCGGGGTGAGCCTCCTAGACCCTTTCAAAAAGCGAACAACTAGGCTGTTCCTGCCCACTGACTGGCCAGGTATAGGAGCGTGTGAGGCTGCTATGGCTGCTACATAGACCTTGAGTGTGGAAGGGGAACGACCCTTATCTCACAGCTCCTGCAGGAAGGACAATATCAGAGATATGTCGTAGGATATTGGGTCTGCGCCGCGGGCCATACACCAGGCAGAGAAGACAGACCATTTAAGGGCATAGAGCCGCCTTGTAGAGGGTGCTCTAGCCTGAGATATTGTGTTTAGCACGCTCTCGGGGAGGTCCGTAGGCTCCCATAGAGAGGCCAGAGGTGCAGAACCCACAGTTCAGGCTGGGGTTGCCATATCATTCTGTTCGCCTGAGAGAAGAGGTCTCGTCTCAGGGGAATGGGCCACGGGGCTGCTATAAGCAGCTGAGACAGCTCTGCGAACCAGTGTTTGGTCCTCCACAGTGGGGCCACCAGCAGAACCTTGTGTTTCTGCTCCTTGATTCACCTGATTACCTGTGGGATCAGGGCGATCGGGGGAAAAGCGTAAAGGAGGAGGTTGGGCCAGTCGTGGGCCAACGCATCCTTGTCCTTCGAAAAATAAATTGGGCAGTGAGAGGCGAAGAGGTCGACTTCTACCTTGCCGGAGATCTCCCAGATTCTCTGAACCGTATGAGGCTGGAGCATCCATTCTTCTGAGGGGGTGTTGCTCTGATATAGCATGTCTGCTCCCTGGTTCAACCTGCCCGGCACACCCGTGTTGGAAGCGTCTGTCTAGACCACCTTCCTTCTGCAGAACATTACCCGGAGCACACCCCGTTCCGTTTCCAAGGGGCCAGAGCTGCTAAGCAGGCCTGGTCCACCTTGACATGAAGGCGTCCGAGACGCCAGGCGTGTGACGGAACTTGCGGTTTCAGCCAGCACTAAAGGGGCCGCATCCGAAGCAGGCGCAGCTGAAGTACCGGAGACGCGGAGGCTATGAGGCCCAGCATCTTCTGAAACGCCTTGAGAGGGTGAGGGGCTCCAACTTTGAATGAGGCCACGAACTGCTGAATAGCCAGTGCACGTTCTGGCGCAACTACCGCCCTCATTCGGGCTGAGTTGAGAACTGTTCCCAGGAACGAGATCCGTTGGCTGGGGGACAGCTCGCTTTTAAGTGACTGAGGAGGAAGGACCTGGG
>NW_015544289.1:93198-96033 GCF_001515605.1 Sinocyclocheilus anshuiensis | reverse complement strand
AGTAAAGCCGACTCTCCTCTTTCGACCAATGGCCGAAAGCCGGTTTGCCATCGAACAGAGCTCCCCAACCCGTGTTGGAAGCATCTGTTGAGACTTCCTTCTGCAGACCATACCCAGGGGCATGCCCCGATCTATCCACTGAGAGTCTTTCCAAGGGGCCAAGGCTGCAATGCAGGTTATAAGATTATAAAACCTGGTAAATGTGGACGGCGAGGCCCAGCCGGCCACCACACAAATCTCTGCAATGGAAACTCCGCTAGATCAAGCCCAGGAAGAGGCAACGCCTCTCGTAGAGTGGGCTCTTCTCCCATGGGGCATTGAAGGCCCAAAGAAGAGTATGCTAGCTTAATAGCGTCAATAATCCATTTGGAAAGTCTCTGCTTCGTGACTAGAGACCCTCTTCACAGAAGCATCCAAAAAGCTTCCGAAAGAGCTATCACCTGTGCTCTGAACGGAGTCGAGAGTACTTAAGTTACATAACCATGCCTCGGCCTCAAGACGACCCTTGAGTCGTTGGGCCCGAATTCGAGGCAGGTAGGGCTCACCGAGAGCGCCTGCAGATCACCCATTTGCTTTACCAATGCTAACGCCAGTTTTAGCGTCAGGGGACGAAGGTCAACAGACTGTAGCGGCTCAAAGGGAAGGCTCTTCAGAGCCCTCAACACCATAGGCAGGTCCCATGTAGGGACGGTGACAGGGCGAGGTGAGTTGAGCCTCCTTAGACCCTTTCAAAAATTGAACAACTAGGTCGTCCCTGCCCACTGACTGGCCAGCTATAGGAGCGTGTGAAGCTGCTATGGCTGCTACATAGACCTTGAGCGTGGAGGGGGAACGACCCTTATCCAACAGCTCTTGCAGGAAGGACAATATCAGAGATATGTCACAGGAAAATGGGTCTGCGCCGCGGGCCATACACCAGGCGGAGGAGACAGACCATTTAAGGGCATAGAGCCGCCTTGTAGAGGGTGCTCTAGCCTGAGATATTGTGTTTAGCACGCTCTCGGGGAGGTTCTTTTGGCAAAATTGACCCTGAGTCCCAGGCATTCTAAGTGGCTGAGGAGGAAGGATCTGTGAAATAGTAGCTCATCCTCCGACTGGGCCAAGATGAGCCAGTCATTGAGGTAATTTAAAATGCGGATTCCCATCTGTCTCAGTGGGGAAAGAGCCGCATCCATGCACTTCGTAAAAGTGTGAGGAGCTAGGGACAGTCCAAAGGCAAGGACCGTGTATTGATATGCCACTCTCTCGAAGGCGAATCTCAAGCACCGTCTGCAGTGGTGGGCTATCTGTATGTGAAAGTAGGCGTCTTTCAGATCCAGCGAAAATAACCAGTCCCCTGGGCACACTTGCGAGAGGATCTGTTTCAATGTAATCATCCTGAACAGCCGTTTCATGAGGGCTTGGTTCAAGTGCATGAGATTGAGGATGGGCGACCATTGCCATCCTTTTTGGGGACGAGGAAAATAGTGGCTACGGAAGCCTGACTCGCTTTGAGCTGGGGAAAACGTTTCTACGGCTCCTATCGCCAGCAAATTCATCACCTCGGAGCGCAGGACGTGCGCGAGATCGAGGATGGGTGACCATTGCAATCCTTTTTGGGGACGAGGAAAATAGCGGCTGCAGAAACCTGACTCACTTTGAGCTGGGGAAACCATTTCTACGGCTCCTCTCACCAGCAAGTTCATCATCTCGGAGCGTAGGACGTGCGCGTCATTGCTCTAAACCGAGGTGGGAACCACACCGCTGAATCGCGGGGGTCTTCGAGCGAATTGCAGTGAATAACCTCGTTTTATTATCCCCAAAACCCAGTCTGGCACTCCGGGGATGGCCTGCCAGGCCTCAGCCGGCGTGACAAGGGGTTGGATTAATTCGAGCAGCTGGTCGCCGTATGGGGACCCCACACTCAGAAGAGGAATTTTGCTCTCTTCTGAAAATGTTTTAAAAAAATGCTTCGCTAGACTTAATGCTCTCATAGCGAGAGCAGTCAGCCCCCGTGCGCGCTGCCTCAGCGTGGGCGTGGCCCAGACGCGTCAAATTTGAAGTTGTCAGTGATAATAATCATTAGTGACAGCATTCCCTTTTAATCCGCCTAAAAAGATCAAACCACTCATTAGAAGAGGAGTACTGATGATCTTTATGTGTAAACGCTCAGGCAGATCAAAAGTGCTGCGCGCAATCTCTCAGATCCGCTCATGGCGGACGAGGGGAGGGGCGGGGCCGCCTTCATTGAAGAAGACGAGCCGTGAGCAAAGCAGAGCGAGACATGAACTCTCGTAGTGAGAGCGATCTGTCTCAGCGAGCGTAGCCTCAGTGTGGGCGTTGCCCAGGTGAGAGGCGCATTCAAATATGAAGCTGTCAGTGATATTGAATCATTGGTGACAGTGTTCTGCTCCGATCCTCACGTGTAAACACACTGGCGGATCAAAGAGCTGCGTGGAGAGTGATGCATGCGGGGACTTGCCGGCGTTAAATCACTCATGCCTGATCGCTCATCCCCGCGAGTTCGCCATTTCTTCCTCCGAGTAACTGGGAGGAGAGAAACACAAGAGCGGGGGAGGCGGGGCTCAGCGACGCACACACAAATGCGAAGCTGCGAACTTCCTGCTTTGATCTGAGGATTAAGCCGCTCGGTGTAACGAGGGGCACTGATCCTCACGTGTAACACACACTGGCAGATCAAGCACGCATGATGTGTGCCAGCATGAATTGCTCAGCCTGATCGCTCAACCCGCGAGCTCGCGGTTGCTTCCTCCGAGGTAACTGGGAGGAGAGAAACATGAGAGCGGGGAGTTGGGGCCACCTTCCGCGAACGAACAGGGGCAGACTGCTTTCGTG
>NW_015544289.1:79800-88028 GCF_001515605.1 Sinocyclocheilus anshuiensis | reverse complement strand
CGGGGGTCCCCTGCCAGGCCTCAGCCCACGTGACAAGGGGTTGGATTAATTCGAGCAGCTGGTCGCCGTATGGGGACCCCACACTCAGAATTTGCTCTCTGCTCTCTTCTGAAAATGTTTTAAAAAAATGCTTCGCTAGACTTAATGCTCTCATAGCGACAGCCCCCGTGTGATAATAATCATTAGTGACAGCATTCCCTTTTAATCCGCCTAAAAAGATCAAACCACTCATTAGAAGAAGAGTACTGATGATCTTTATGTGTAAACGCTCAGGCAGATCAAAAGTGCTGCGCGCAATCTCTCAGATCCGCTCATGGCGGACGAGGGGAGGGGCGGGGCCGCCTTCATTGAAGAAGACGAGCCGTGAGCAAAGCAGAGCGAGACATGAACTCTCGTAGTGAGAGCGATCTGTCTCAGCGAGCGTAGCCTCAGTGTGGGCGTTGCCCAGGTGAGAGGCGCATTCAAATATGAAGCTGTCAGTGATATTGAATCATTGGTGACAGTGTTCTGCTCCGATCCTCACGTGTAAACACACTGGCGGATCAAAGAGCTGCGTGGAGAGTGATGCATGCGGGGACTTGCCGGCATTAAATCACTCATGCCTGATCGCTCATCCCCACGAGTTCGCCATTTCTTCCTCCGCGTAACTGGGAGGAGAGAAACACAAGAGTGGGGGAGGCGGGGCTCAGCCACACACACACAAATGTGAAGCTGCGAACGTTCTGCTTTGATCTGCCTAGGAGGATTAAGCCACTCGGGGTAACGAGGGGCACTGATCCTCACGTGTAACACACACTGGCAGATCAAGCACGCATGATGTGTGCCAGCATGAATTGCTCAAGCCTGATCGCTCAACCCGCGAGCTCGCCATTGCTTCCTCCGAGGTAACTGGGAGGAGAGAAATATGAGAGAAGGGAGGCGGGTTCACCTTCCGCGAACGAACAGGGGCAGTAAGTAAGTAAGTAAGTTAATTTTATTTATATAGCACATTTCAACATAGCAAAGCTATCCAAAGTGCTTAACAATGTAAAATAAAATTAAAAGAGAAAAGGAAACACAGAAAAGAATAAAAAAAGACAGACAATAATACAACAATGAAATGAAATTAAAATGCTAAGGAGAAATAATAAGTTTTCAACCTCGATTTAAAAATGGTAATGGAGGGGCAAGGCGGCAATCTAGAGGCAATTGGTTCCACAGATGGGGGGCAGTGACTGAAAAGGCTCTGTCACCCTTAGTTTTCAAACGGGAACGAGGGACAGATAAAAGAGCCCTGTCAGTGGATCTTAAAAGTCTGGTAGATGACAAAGGAATAATAAGATCTTTAAGATAAGATGGAGCTTGATTGTTTAGAGCTTTAAAAACAAACAACAGAATCTTAAACTGAACTCTAAAATGGACAGCCACAGACTGCCACAGACAGCCGCAGAAAGCACAGACTGCTTTCGTGGTAAAAGCAGCCCCTCTCTGTGAGCGCAGCCATAGCGACACACACACACCAATTTGAAGCTGTCAGTGACAGCGTTCCACTTCGATCAACCTAGGAAAATAGAGCCGCTCGATGTAAACACACCCGCTCCGCTGCTGAGCCATTGCTTCGTTTTTAATACACTGCACGAACCAATGGCCGTGCAGTTACACTGCGTTATTAAAAGGCTTCAGTCATCGGAGAAAAGGGAGTTTTTCCCAAAGCGTCTTATACAGACGCAGTACGAGTGAAGTATTGTTCAGTCTTGTTTAAATTAAACTATTTATCTTACAGGTCATTAATGAATTTCTAATTGACTTCATATAAACTTCAGTTTATATGAAGTATTTACTTTTAGAAAAGATAGTTTCCACAGTGGTCATTAACTATTGCAATAACACACATTTATGTATGAAACCCTATGTCTGCGATCACTTGGGAAGAAATTCAGTTTGTATGGAGTGATTCTGGTTTGCAGGAAACAAATCAATGTCCACTAGCATTAATGCAACCGCATGCTCAAGTCAAGAAAATATCTAAAGGCGTTTTATAGGGCAAACTGTCATCTGTATTGACAGCAGAGGTCTTTATCTGCGACAGCAACAAAGCATTTAGCATAACCCTGAGAGGAGCATTTGTTTGGACCCTCTCTCTGCCCAGTTTGGCCACTGGTGCTTTGCCGTGGTGAAGTTGTTCATTTCTGACATTACTCCAGGCCACTGCTTTGTAAGGTTTCCAGCTCCTGTGGTGATTTCACTGTCCAGTGAGCTATGAAAGCTTTTTATAAGTACACCAGCACAACTGCATTAATCGGCAGCCATATTGATTCAGCATTTGTGTGTAAGACAGAGAGAAGAGGAACATTAATGGATATATCTATAATGAAGTACCTCTCAATCTAGTCCTTAAGTCACAAATGGGGCATAAAGTTTTGCGAGTCTCAGCCAAACACAAAATAAAAGTACTTACCCTTATGTTTTCCTCATTTCCTCTAGGGTAAATGTAAAGTGCCAATGGAATTAAATTGACATGATCGTTTATAGTCCACTTAAAAATCAGTAGAGACAACTGTTAAATGCCTCCCTTTTGAATTTTAGAATTTATAATGAAAAGAAAAGAAAATAAATGTTCAACGTGTTTCTCATAAACCACACACACACACACACACAGACACACAGTGTGTGTCTGTGTGTGTGTGTGTGTGTGTGTGAAATAATAGGAATTTGGATGCATGGTTTTGAATGTACGTGTGTGTGTGCGTTCATTTATCATCCTGAAAAGGAAGGTCAATTTAAAAGTTTGGATTTTTTTTCCCTTATTAGAAATTGGAGCAATTTAATATATTAGCATATATCTATCCCATACTAATTTGTATTTTTATGTAATACATTTTTGACATATATGTCAAGCACATGTATTTCCATCCTAAAACCGGTCAATACAAGGTGATATTATACGGGTAAATATAAAATATTGACTTTTGTGTCTGTGTGTGTGTGTGTCAGACTCTGTTCCTTGTTTTGTGCGCGTTTTGCTCCCCATGTGCCTTCCTTGCCCTTATTTGGTCCTTCCTGTTTCCTGTTCCTATTATGTTCACTGATAAGTTCATTCTCTTCAGCTGTGTCATTAATTATCTTAATTTGCTCCTGCGTATTTAAAGTGTGTTCTGCCCCTCGTTTCCCGTCCGGTATTGTGAATGTCAACCTCCTAAGCTACGTGTGTTTTCCTGGTTACCTTGATTTCATTAAATTATCCTTGTTGATGTTCTCCACATCTCCTCGTTACTCGCTCCGCGCTCCAGCACAGTAGCCGATCCGTGACAGAATACCGGACCGCAAACAGAAAGTGAGCGGAGCCTCTTCTCCCCGCGATTATGGAAATCGCTGCACCCTTCATCGGATCTCCCCTTCTTCCAGTATGCCTGGGAGTTATGCGGGCTCGCCGCGGCAACAGCATTAGATGACGCCACCATCAACTCTTTGTTCTGGCACGGGGCCAATTACCATCGCCCCATGGACCTCCCAGACACCACGGGACTAAGCTGGATGGAAGGGATCCTCTGGTGTCTGGAGAGCGTCTGGCCCCAAGCCAGAGCCAGCCCGCCGGCTGCGGCATTTCCAAGCCTGCCGGCCGCGCCGATGTCCTCTAACCAAAGGAGGAGGATGAGGAGAAAAAGACTGTTCTCCGCCCTCATCCTAGCCCCAGAGCTCGCTCCGCCCAGCCGCGGCATTCTCAAGCCTGCCGGCCGCTCCGAAGTCAAGCCCACCGGCCGTGGCATTCCCAAGCCCGCCAGCTGCTCCTTAGTCAAGCCCACCGGCCGCGGCTCACTCAAGCCCGCCAACCATGCCTTTCACCCCGAACCTAAAGGGGAATCTAAGGAGGAGAAGGCGGTTGGCTCCAGCCCGAGAACTCACTCCAGTGTCGGCTCCAGCCCCCGAATCCAGCCAAAAGAGGGCTCCATTTCCCGAATCCAGCCCACGGAGGGCTCCTGTCCCCGAGTTTAGCCCAGTGAGGACATTCATTTACAGAGTTTTTAAGCATGTTGATGATTTTCATTGCTACAGCTTCAGTGTTGTTGAGATGCTGATATACCTTGTTGCCCCAAATTTAAAAAGACTAAATAAAAATTCCTGTTTAGAACATATCCACAGTGACATTTGTACAGAAGAGATTTTTGATGTTTGTTCTTCCAGTCCTGGAACTCTTGAACACCATTTTTACTGCTGTGATATGTTTGGATGTTTTCAATTAGCTTTCAGTGAAAAATAATAATATTTATCCCTTAGTTTTAGAAAATACAGTTTTTTGAGAATATATTGAATTCCCTTTTTTTCTGACATAGTGGACATGGTTTTTTTGGTGGGTAAATACCACATTAACACATGCAAATGGAAGAAATGTTAACCCCACTTTACTATTGTCAGACTCTGTTCCTTGTTTTGTGTGTGTTTTGCTCCCCTTGTGCCTTCCTTGCCCTTATTCGGTCCTTCCTGTTTCCTGTTCCCATCATGTTCCCTGATTAGTTCATTCTCTTCAGCTTTGTCATTAATTATCTTAATTTGCTCCTGTGTATTTAAAGTGTGTTCTGCCCCTCGTTTCCCGTCCGGTATTGTGAATGTCAACCTCCTAAGCTACGTGTGTTTTCCTGGTTACCTTGATTTCATTAAATTATGTGTGTATATGTATGTGTATATATATATATATATATATATATATAGTTAACATACAGTATATGGTTGCTACATATAATACCTTATTTAAAATTGTTATAATATGTATTTATGTACATATACACATGATATTACTTATATCTTCATCTACCCAGAGAAATGTAAATGTATGTATGTGAAAATAATATATGGCAGGATAAGTAACACATATGGCAATATCAGTCTTGATATAGAGCAATATATGTTACATATATTATTTATGCATGAGTAGCTCCATGTATAGAACAATAGCTCCATGTACGTAGTCTGGGAAATTCTATTTACTTTTATTTCTGAGTTACTTTACTTTTTTTTTTTATCTCCATATGAATGGCACTTCTTCCTGTAACACACACACACAATTTTGTCCTTGCGACAGGGGACAGAAAAGTATCTGCTATACTAAGTTATGCTGGCTGCAGTGGCAGGCTGCAGGGGGCACATTAGGAAGCTTTGACATTATCAAAGGTCATGTCAAATCAATATGTGTGTTGACAAACTTCAGATTGCTACCTGCTAGATTTGCAGATAGGATACAAACCCTCCCAGATGGTGTTTGCTTGCTTGAATCTTGCCTGCATTGCTGCTCTCCCAGGAGAAACCAGCTCACTGACCAACTCTGAGCACTTCATTGAAATTTAAATTGCAGGTTTTTATACAAATGTCACTTAGGAATATGTGCTATATCAGGAATACGATGAATGTGAATCATAGATTTTGTTTAGAATCATGCACAAAGTCCCACTTACATAGTACACCAAAATGGGTACATAAAGGTGGCCATTTTATAATATAATATAGCCATTTTAGTTGATAATATAATTTCAAATAACAAATACTTTATTAAATGTTTTCTATTGTGATATATGTGCCACAATCAAACAATGAAGATTATTAATATACAGCAGTCAGTATTTTAATAAACAAAACACTCTGGAGCACATAGATACAGCATGTAAACTATAAAAGTGTAACAAGAACTGAAAAAGTAACAAGAACTGACAATATTCCTGTGGTGGCAAAGCTGTGTTTTCATCAGCCATTCCTCCAGTCTTTAGTGTCACATGATTAAAATATGCTGATTTAGTGCTTAAGAAACATTTCGTATCACTGGCAATGTCGAAAACAGTTGTGTTGCTTCATAAATTTGATTGAAACCATGACACCTTTTTTTTTTTTTTTTTCAAGATTCTTTGATAAATATAAAGTTCAAAATATACGTTGTAACACTTTTGATTAATTTAATGAGTCCTTGCTGAATAAACATTAATTAACTAATTAATAAAAAAAATAAAAAAATATATAGTCTATACAGTAATTCTGATTAAGGCATTGTTGGTTTGATAAAAGAGCCTATACTTTTGGAACCCAAATGATCATTCACTGTCTTTTTAGTTTTGAACTACAGCATGATGGATGGTCCAAACAGAAGAGGAAGACCCCACAGAGAATGGACTAATGCCATCAGACAATGGCGTGGAGCAATCCCTCAGGATTTAAGCTGTTCTACGCTAGACAGGAATTTATGGAAGATAATTGTCAATAAGGCATCAGGCGCCTACAGGCATAGCCCATGGTTGTTGTTGATGATTATGATGTTTTATACTCTCATTTCTTCCACATCTAGTATGCTAATGTATTAATCTTTGTAGGTTTCAGGGCATTCATAAGTTTACTCGACATAACAGACATTCAGCATGCCTAAACCTAAGCCACCTCAAAACTAGAGATATGCCTTGTGTTTTATTTATTCATTTATGTATTTATTTTAACGTGGAAACTTCTAATTTGACAACTCAAGTTTACCAAATTAAATTTTGCTTGGTCATTCATATGCATGTAATTTGGAATTACAATATGCCCAACTCCACTTGAAGGTTGGTTATTGATGTAACATATTGGTGCTGTAAGGAGCACAAGATGACGGAGAAATAACAGTCTTTTAATATATCCACAGAAGAAACACTTGAGAAACTTAGAGAAAATGCAGCACAACCAACATCAAACATTCGCAATTCAGGACAAGGGAACTCAGGAGAACACAGGGCTTAAATGAACGGAGACAAACTAGATAATCAATCAACACAGGTGAACAGAATGACAATCAAACAGACTGGGGAAAACTAGGTCAAAGGAAAAGTAACACAGAAAACCACAGACATGTAACGATTGAAGACTCATATGGAGAAAAAATATATATAGAGAGAGAAACGATGATATTAAATTCTACGCTTGTTAGCATTTGGCAGTTTTTAGCATATTTTTGCCTTTTCCTTATACAGTTATTTCTCATTAGAAATGTGGGGAAAAACACCTTTGAGTCTCAGACAGATAAATGTAACTCAATAAGTGAAATACAGATTGATTTCAAATATTCATATTGTTTCATAAAATATTAATGCACACTGCATATTTCAAATCAATTTGTTTTGCAGATGTTTTCTTCTAAATATTGTCCCCAGTGCAAAGCGGCTTACAAAACAAAGACATTCTGATTAGCTAAAATTCATCAAATTTTCCTAAGGAATTAGCTGAGAAGAAGCTGAAACAATTGTTTGAGTACAATGACGTGAAACAACAATACTTCTAAACCGATCAACATACAGAGCTGAGCCTCAGGAAGTCAAATCCTCTTTTCTAAATGTTAAACACATATTCTGAAGAGTGCCAAGGAAATACGATATACAGTTTGTACAACACCTCTAAAAATGTGTTAAACTTAACAGCAGAGCTAGAGTCTGATAAAGAGAGCTGGAATTAAAGGCTGTGTATCCCAAAAGCCTAATTGTCTAAGTAGTGTGTTAGTAGTTTGAAATACATAGTATTCAAATACTGGATATTACTGAAAGGTTTTGGGGTTATATATTAGTCCTGTATTAATGAATATAAAGTTCAAAAGAACAGCATGTATTTGAAAGAAAAATCTTAAGAATATAAATGTCTTTGCTGTCACTATTGATCAATTTAATGTGTCCTTTCTGAATAAAAGTATTTATTTTCCTCAATTCACTTATGGATCTGTATCTCATGTATAAATGCACTTATGTTCTTCTTTATAACAAGTGATCATCATGGTGGTTTGAGAGACATTTTTTTCCCATCATAAAATAACATGCAACAAGGTAAGATGATCTTTAAAGTATGACTTGCAATATTATCAGCAAATCCAGCCAAGATCTTGTAATTGCACTCAATTTCTTAGTATAATACAACACTGAACAATGTAACTGGGGTCTCATCTGCGTAAAGGTTATAGTTGAAGGGCTATTTATTTAATGTGAAACATATGACAGAGATTAACCGCACTGGTATATAAACAGTAGTAGGCTATATTATTCTGTGCTATGCAACAGGGGCGCCACTAAGGGGGGGAAGTTAAAAGAGGATGATATCCGCTTCGTCATGCCTAGAGTTGATCTGTGATTGTCGCTGAGGGAATACATCACCTTCACGCTGTGGACTGCCAGATCGGCTTTCACCGTCGTCACATGTGGTTGCCGCAAGCCCACCGGCCGCTCCTTCGTCGAATCCGCCGGCCGCTCCGTTCTCAA
>NW_015544289.1:79096-79640 GCF_001515605.1 Sinocyclocheilus anshuiensis | reverse complement strand
GTTATAAATAAAACAAAATTACGGCTTATTTCTGCATTTCCAGCAAAATTATCTCCCCCCATTCACTGCATGTTTTCGTCCCGTCCTACGTAGCCTAGAGTCACTGACTGAGATCAGATGGTAAACTGTCAAATTAGAGATGTCTTTGAGTTCGAGGGGGGCAAACCGAGCCAGACGATTTGGTCAGTCGCACTTTTAAACACATTTTAGTTTTGCAATAGAAAATCTACAAATTCATACTCTGATTACATAGAGCAGCAGCAGGATTCGCGTTAGGTTGTCATGGCAACCAGATACACTGCACAAATTATTATTTAATTATTTTGCCACCGTTTGCCACACTAAACTTGGCAATAAACACGTTGAAAATAATACACAATAAATGTGTCTGTCAAAATGATCTCAAAGGAGGCTTTTATTAAATCAAGGAGTGAATTACTCATCCACTGTTTAAAAAAATACTGTTTAAAAAATACTTTAGATTGGTTTCCACTGGCAGGGTCACAATTATCCACAGTGTATGAAGCTAAAGGTTTTTGGGTTA
>NW_015544289.1:74985-78383 GCF_001515605.1 Sinocyclocheilus anshuiensis | reverse complement strand
TTTTTTTTTTAGTTTTATTGAGTTTTCCCAATACTTTGGGCAATATAGTGTATGTTTAGTGCGGTAGGGGGCCCAACCTCATATTCTTTCACAGGGCCCAAAATTGCTAGCGGCGCCCCTGCTATGCAATGATAATTTCAATGCTAGACAAGAAGAACCAGTCAGAGGCCCATTTTTGTTTTATTTTGTGGCTTTTTCGCTTCCTTATTTGAGATAGGACAGCAAAGGTTAATGGGAAATTAACCAGGAGAGATGGGATATATATGGGATCAGGAAACAACACAGTCCACACTTGAACCTGCGTCCCCACGGGAGCTCAATGAACGGCCCATGTGGTCTTGAGCGTGTGTGTGACTGCTGCCATGGCTCTGATACCCACGGTTTACTAGATTTACACTGCATGCTATAATAAAGACTTTCCTTTATAGTGAAGGTCAGGAAATCTCTGCAGAGGAAGTGACCGACTCTAACTGAATGTATGAAGTTCTTGGCCTGTATGGAGTTGATTGCCAGTCAATGGTTCTTCTACCACTCGTGTGCACTTTGGACTTTAGGTCAAGTCATAAATGTCTTGAGTTATACATTAAAGATGGAAGCTGCCAGGAAGATTCTCTTGTCTTCTGAAGCAATAGCACCAGGAAGCCATGTGAAGAGCTCACTGTGTTTGATTCGGTCTCTTCGAGAACAGGCCTGGAGGATTTTGCAGTACAGCATCCTCTCAATCATGTCAGACACCCCTGCAACACAAACAAAACAACAGCTCACCTTGGACCAGATACACCTTTATCCACTGAGTGGAATATGCTCAACAACAGCAGTCATGCAGCCATGGGAGCCAAATACACTGGCAGGAAGTCAATATGAGCCATGATTATACCAAAACAAGGCCAAACATATTTATAACATATAAAAAAAAAAAACTCTGTGAAGCCTGACTTATGAAAGAATAGTCAGAAAAAAAATGGAACAGTTAATTGAACCTATAGACAAAATATAAACAATTTTTATTTTTTTTTTGAGATTCATATTTGAAACACTAGGCTTTTATGGCTCATATAGTATGATATAGTGATAATATGAAGTTCATACTTGAGGAGGAAAAAATCACCCCAGTTTTATTCAGAGGCACAAGCTGAGCAAAAATGCAGTTTGGTGCAGTTGCTGATATTTGGCCAAAAAGTCAAATGAAATTATGGTAGCTTGTAATGTACATCAATGAGATATTTAAGTATAGCAGATACTTACATAAAGTGCATATAAATATCAGTTGCTACTCTATATCGCCCAATAATATGTCTAAAGATAATATTTAAATGCTTAGTTTCATAATCAAAGCTCTGAAGTTGTTATTTATTAATTTATTTTATTATTGCAGGGGGAAAACATATAATGCAATACATTAATGATATGCAAATTAATGTATCATATTTGACACTAATAAAAAAAAATACAAAAAAAAAAAAGTACTAAAATAAAATAAAATAAAAAATATTAAACCTAATAAAAGTAATCCTAAAAGGCATGTGAATCACGACCTGAAGGGGGATGTTTTTACAATTATACTAAAAGGCCTTTTGCCTCCTAAAAAAGTATAAACCATTAATTAGATGACAGAAGGCATGTAGTAGATTGTATACAACAAGGCTTTTCAGCAAAGTTTATCATGATGATTTAGAAGCCATACAAATTAGCATATAAAATATGATGCAGTAGGCTGTATAAGGTTAATTTCATAGGTTCAAGGGATGGGCAAACATATGCAGTGTATGTGGATTTATTATTATTAGTATTATTAGTATTATTATTATGAATGTTTGATATATTTTTGCATTGTTCCTTCATCAGTCAATTCAAAATTTCATGCCAGCGAATATTATATTGATAATTGATAACAACAATTACAATTTTTAAAGATTTATTTACAGATAGTCATGTTTATGCATGTTTTAACTAATGTGATTTGTAACTTGTAAACCAAAAGGTTAAACAGCTTTTTGGCAACCCATATTTAATGTAAATTTAGTGCCAGTACTAATTTTATGAATAAATGAGATGGTCAGGCAAGCAGTCAAGAAAATAGATTAAATAGAGCACCATATTGACATCAGTGTGTTTAATGTAAATGTGGGAGTTTACTTGGCAAAAACAATGTGATGAGGT
Source organism: Sinocyclocheilus anshuiensis (assembly GCF_001515605.1). Lineage (NCBI taxonomy): Eukaryota > Metazoa > Chordata > Actinopteri > Cypriniformes > Cyprinidae > Sinocyclocheilus > Sinocyclocheilus anshuiensis. The sequence goes on along the minus strand of NW_015544289.1, from coordinate 76,223 downwards.
GAGATTTAAAAGGGCATCAAATGTTTGTGTGTATATGTTTGTTCAGGCTATAACCTGTTTCAGAATAAAAGGAAACACCATTATTTGTGTCCAAAAAAATAGCTTTTCTTTTTTTTTCCTTTATGAATGCATGCATGTTCAGGCTGAAAACTAATTCAGAGTCAAAGGAAATTTGGTTGTGAATTAAAAAAAATAAATAAATGTGGGTTACCTTTATACATTTACAATGTACAATTTGATGGGGCGACTCGAAGATAATTGTTTCTATAATTCTATAATTGTTTCTTCTTGATAATTGATTTTACTGATTATTGGTGTCCAGAAACAATTAGCTAAATCCTCTAAACGAAAGCGTTTTTGCCATTTTGTTTCGTCTACATGTACTTTCACCCTTGCAAATAAAGAGGATGGAATCATGGCAACATGCTTGCATTCCCAACAAGCAATGCAGATGACTAACTCTGAAATCCATCCGCTAAGCCTCCATATGGCCCAGTTTGCCTGGCCTGTTTGCTGGCACATGGGGCCTTGTCTCCGCCTAGCATGAATATTACCACAGCTTGGATCTGTCTGCATACAGCGAAACAACTATAAATGGGAGACTTTGCGTGGCGGATGACACATTTCTGCCCAGTCGACAGATCGTCCAAGTGGGAAGGAGACATAACTCCACTCGCATGATAGACAGGCAGGAGGGCCCCAGTACATTAGCGAGCACATGGAGGGAAGGGCTGGATGCCCAGCCTCGGTTACTAGGCCTCCAGCCAGCAAACGGACAGCATCTCCAGGGGCTGAGACACAGTAAACCCATGCTCAGAACAGGCCTAGCCGCTGGCACTTGGGAAAACAGGTTGCGAGTAGCCTGGATAGAAATGATAGAAGGGGGACAAGGGAGAGGTGATGGGAACATACTGCAGAGCAGCATGGCTCTCTTATCACCGAGTGAGTGGGACCAGTATCAACTGCTCACTTGTACTGATAAAGCATATGTAGGACATTTGCGGTGTCCCACTGTGGTGCAGAAAGGCAGCTCATTTTGGGCGGTCTGGAAATGAACTACTTGCCAAGAATCATTCGAGCACAGGGTCATTCTGCTTCTCTTGTCTGAGATGATGTTCGGGCACCAGTAGTTTTATTACCACCACTGTCTAAAAGGTTGACGCAGAATTATAATTTTAAAGGATGCTTTATAATAGTATTAAACTGTTCCCCACCCCCCCCCCCCCCCCACACAACTC
>NW_015544289.1:74631-74952 GCF_001515605.1 Sinocyclocheilus anshuiensis | reverse complement strand
TTTCAAGAATAATTTATGATGAATTGTCTCCTATGATGAATACATTTCCTCCTAAAAGGGTACTGAAGTGTTACATTTGACCAGACAGTAGATGTTTTACATTGATTAGGCGTTTTAACTTTTTAACGTTTACTCTCTCAAATAAACTTCAGGGGCAAATTCTCATTTCCACTTTTACTTAACAATGTAAGAATCATATTAGTTGTAGGATTTCTAAGTAGTGGTCATTACCAAACCAGTCAGGGGTTAACTATTTAAATGTTGATTCAGAATTTGTTAGGCTATTTCTCTAAATAAACAAACAAACAAACAAACAAGCAT
>NW_015544289.1:60607-74469 GCF_001515605.1 Sinocyclocheilus anshuiensis | reverse complement strand
TCTTAAAGCAACACTTATAGTATAAAAAAAAAAAAAACCTTGCATGGTCACAAATAACAAGTAATAATATTAACTATATAAAGACTGATATATGAAATAATAGAAAAATCTATTTTTAATAAAATTGTTTATCCAATCTAATCCGATCTAATTTATTTATTTCATAAATAAATAAATAAATAGCATGTGTGTTGTTTGTTGAGTATCATATTTGATACATCAGGCTTTTAAGGATCATATATTATGATGTACGAGAATATGGAGATCATACTCAAACAGGAAGAAACACTTCAGTTTTACCCAGATGCCCACACTTAGCAAAATAAGACATTTGGTGCAGTTGCTGATATTTATATGGCCAAAATGAAATTCTGATAACTTGGAATGTAAATCAATCAGATATTTATAACAGTTTAACAGATTACTATAATAAATAATATGTCTTAGTAAAATTATATATATATATATATATTTTTTTTTTAAATGCTTAACAAAACAAAACATACAATGCAATGCAATGCTGAGTGGCTGAAATAAATATTTATCATCTTAAAATCCTCTTAAAATATGTTTAACAATATTATTGTTATTCTTATGTTTATTTTAGAAAATCAGTAAATCAGTTAGATGTGTACCACGACCTGAAGGTGGACATTTGGCTAATGTGAAGGCTGTAAAACTTTTTTCAAGTAGTCAAAAGTGGAATTTTTTGTGAAATTACCCAAACTACTGAACTCGGCTACTTTATTTTCATATTCCACTCATGATTTGTCCTTGCCTCCTTCCTCCTCTTTTGTAGTTGGCGGAGCTGATGACTTTAGGTAGGGGCAGTGGCAGGACATGGTGGCACATCCTGGCATGGATCAGCCAGTTATTGCTGGCTTATATCTGGTTTCTGTCGGCACCCTGTTGAGAGAAGTCATGTCACGGCAACCCATCCACAGACCTGTGACAGAACCTGCTGTGCTAGAGATTACGAACGGCCCTCATCAAGCCACTGACCTGTCCACAGGGTCCCAGCAGATGGACCCTCATTGCTGATGTCTGCTTAACCTCTCCGTGCATCTTCAGCTTTTGGCTCCTTCAAACTGGACACACACACACACACAGAGAAAAAATATATATAAAAGAACGTAGCCTCGGACCCTCTTTCAGACGCTCCTGCATTTAACGAGCAAAGTGTAATTAAGATGGGGGCCTGATAAAAGCAAACTCTTGTCTAGCTGATGGTGTGTGACTTGATGAGCAAGTAGCTGTGTGTGAGTTTTTAAAAGTGGACCAACAGCTGAAAAATAGCAAACGCTGGAACCTGCCGTCAGAAAGAGGGATTCACAGTCCATCCGACTGTGTGTGTGTGTGTGTGTGTGTGTGTGTGTGTGTGTGTGTGTGTGTGTGCGCGTGTTTTTGTCTATATGTTTGTGTTATCAAGAATCATTACAAATGATTTGACTGCAATCATCTTGGCTGCCCTCAAACTTATGACAATAGTTGGTAAATAACTTAAAAACAGGGTTGTTTGTCCCTTGGAGTTTCACATTTTGAAGGTCAACTATTTAAATTGACAGAGCTGCAGTTTTGCTGATGTATGCAAGCAATTATACAAGCAAACACTGGCAGATTTTAAGATCAAGTGCTCCTTGCTTGAAGGGTACAGAGATTTACCTGTTGTCCTTCTCAGTCTAGCCTATATATCTGGCCGAAAAACAGATGAAGTTATCAAACAGCACACAGCTGGTAATTTATAATCAAAAGTAAATGCAAGTAAATGCCTCTTACATATCTGTGCAATTTGGACATCATCAAAATTTAGCATCAGGACTGTGCATTCTGTATACTGAAGACAATTTGGTGTAATTTAATTTGAATTAGTAAGACTGAAATAGTGATTCTTATAAAATGTATACCAATAATCTTTGCTTTATGTACAGTTTCACTTATGTACACGTGTTTTATGTACACATTTATTTATTTATGTGTTTGTTTGTTTGTTTTTACAGTGAAGGAAATTAAAGGGAGTTTAATACATAGTTAAATATTAGTATTTTAATATTTAGTATTAGTAAAATTAATAAAATTAGTATTGTTTGTTTATCATCCACAAATTAATGTGCATTCAAGAAACTTTGTTTTAACAAGTGCTGTTGCTCTCAGTCCATGTCTATTAGCTTTGAGATAATCTATATGCTTGAGCATTATACAAGATATATACTGTACAACTCTTCTCAACACATTTCATAGGACTTTGAAAACGTTATTCTATAATAATGTTTTGAGCAAAAGAAATGCTAGCTATTTATTTATGTATGTATGTTTGTATGTCACAGAGTTACCAGCCACACCAGACCCTGCAGCTCCACCCACTCGTTCACAGTGCCTGGAATTCTGATTCGCTGCACCTCCCCACATTCATCAAGTCTCCTTTTTGCTAGCAGACGTCTTGATAACAGAAGACCAGACTGACGATGCAACGTCAAACAGAACAGTCAACAAAACCTGGATCCCCTTGCTGAATTCATGGAAACCATTCATCAGTCACTACTGGCTCAGACCACTCTTGCACCATCTGCCTCTGGCAGTTCCATGGCCCATCTAGCGACATACTCCAGTGAGGTTGAGGAATGCAGTGGCTTTCTACTTCAATGTTTTCTGTTATTTGAAATGCAGCCCCACTTGTTTACCAGTGACAAAATTAAAATCGCCTACATCATCTCGCTCCTATTGGGACACCCCCTAAATGGCCGAGAGCCATATGGAACTCCAATGGCCCAGTAACTTCTTCTCTTATGGCATGTGTGACCTATGGTCATTTATGATTATGTCGTAGGGCTAGAGGACTTTATTTAACGGGCCATTCGCATCTCACAGTGCATGTCGGCGTGTGAACTGGATCAATCAGCTGCATTCCCTCCAGCACCAGAACCTATGCAATTAGATATGTATCGCCTGTCCCATGCAGAACATCAGAGGAGGATCGCTAATCGACTGTCTATACTGTGAAGCTAGTGGTCACCTGATATCCTCATGTCATGTCCATCCACCACACACAGCGGTGAGTACAGTTCAAGTTCAACCTATGATCGCTCCATTAACTTGTACTACCGTTATGGTAATTACTGCCCAACACTCTATTTCAGCACAAGCCCTTATTGACATCTCCCTAAACCTTCTGCAAAAACTTCAACTCAAGAATCCTGTGCTTAACCCCTTCACATTCACACCATCCTGGGAAAGCCGCATCGGGAATTTCCATCAGGAGCACATTTCCTTTCTGGTGCTGGAGGGCTCTACTGCTGACATTATCCTGGGACGTCCATGGATGACACAACACTTACCTATCATGGATTGGAATACAGAAGAGATTCTGCAGTGGGATGAGCACTGCCATCAAATCTGTCTTTCACATATTCTGAGACCTTCCAGATCTCTGCCTAGATCACAACTCTCCCCTTTCTGTATGACTCTAAGCCTTGTATACACCACTGTTGAGAGTCCAGAAACCACTGAAGCTCATGAAATTCCCCATGAATACCGGGCGTTTCAGGATGTATTCAGCAAGCAGGCAGCCACCCACTTACCACCGCATCAGCCATGGGACTGCATCATTGCACTGCTGCCTGGTAAGATCTACCCACTGTCCATCCCCGAACAGAAGGCCATAGAAGAATATATTGAGGAGGCTCTCAAAAAAAAAATTCACCCACCAATACACTTTTCCATCTGCTTCCAGCTTCTTCTTCTTCAGCAAAAATGATGGAGGCTTATGGCCCTGCATTTATTACTGTGTGTTGAATTCTCAGACCATCAAAAACCGCTACCCACTTACTCTGGTCCCTGCCATGCCTCAAGCAACTGTGTGGAGCCTGCGTCTTCTCCAAACTGGAGCTATGTAGTGCATATGAATAAGCCACTATGAATATCAGGTCATGCTGTATGGCCTTTCCAACTCACCCTCAGTGTTTCAGGGATTCATGAATGAGGTTTTCCAGGAGTTCTTCCATCACTTCATGATTGTATACTTTGATGAAATCCTCATCTACTCCCAGAACCTGAACGAACATAGCCACCACGTGAAACAGGTCCTCCAGAAGTTGAGGGAACATCATCTTTACCTCAAGTTGGAGAAATGTGAGTTCCAACGAGACAATATCCAGTTCTTTGGGTATGTTATCAAGCATCATGGCACATGGACCAGAGGAAGATACAGGCTGTAAAGGACTGGCCTCAACCCACCTCCATGAAAGATCTCCAAAGATTCCTAGGATTTGCTCATTTCTATCGCTGGTTAATTTCCAAATTCAGCCAGATCTGCTCTCTAATCACCTCCCTTCTGAAAAATAAGCCCAAGTCTCTATCCTGGACGCCATCCAAGCCTTTCAACAGCTCAAAGAAGCCTTCTGCACCACTCCTACCCTGGCCCATCCTGATCCAGAACTTTTATAGAAGTATCGCATCAGGATTGAACAAGAGATATGACAAATTCCAGGTCAATAGTGTAGCGTCTGGACCAATCAGAAACACCATTTTTCATTTGATTTAACAAATCAATTATTCATTAGATTAACAAACGTTCACAGACCCCTCACCCAATAAACATACTGGGTGCCAAGTTGTCTGTGAACAGGGCCCAGGACCCTGGTTACCATGGCAACCCTGACACCAGATACATTTTCGACCTAATGGTTTATAATTAATTATAACTAGTTATGATTAATTATTCATATTTCCCCATGAGCTGATTTGCAACAATAGTTTAATTTATTTCATGAGTGATGTAATTTTGGAGTTTTGAAAAACAAATTAATATGTGATTGCATTGTTGTGGGAATAAGAGACATGACACTTTCAGAAAAAAAACTCCAGCTAGACTTGACTTTGAGTAGAGCTATCAGTTAGGTGAAACAGAATGAGAGGGTTAAATGGCAGCAAGCTATTATGCGGGGCAGTTCTCCACAGACTGATGTCGCCGCCATCCCCACTAAACTATATGTTTACAGAAGAGATGGACCTTTGATGGAAACAAAGAAAGAAAAAAAAATGGGTCAAATAATAAACAACTATGAGTGGCTGCCCAGCTAACAGGGAACGTTCCCATAACTTTCACTAACGTTATGGTGGCAGATTGTGAATCAAGTGATTCGGAATTAAGTGATTCTGATGACATATCTGAGACCAGCAGTGATGAAAACGAATCTTCTACCTCTCACAGTCCTTGTCTTAGTGACAGTCTTGCTCAGTGGACCAGCGAATTCCAAATCAAGCATAATGCAGTTGATTCACTGTTAAAGATTCTGTGGAAAAATGGGCATTGAGAGCTTTCCAAAACAGCAAGAACTTTGCTTGAGACTTGTGAAAGTGCACATTTGCTGGTCAAATCTGGCATGCAATACATCTACCTTGATTGCAAAGAACAACTCTTGAAGCACTTGAAAATGTATCCCCACAGTGTTTTAAGTAAGCTTAGGGAATTAGACATTTCTTTGAACGTCGATGGTTGCCTCTCTTTAAAAGTAGCAGTCTGTCACTGTGGCCTGTTCTGTGTAAAATTAATTTGTCTCCTTCCTCAGTTTTCCCATTTGCTTTGTGCTGCGGGACCTCAAAGCCTAGTAATCTTGAATTTTTGGACAATGTTGTCAGGGATCTCTGTAATTTGATGGAAAATGGTTTAGAATTTGGAAACAAAAAAATCAAAGTGACTCTATGCTGTGTGACCTGTGACGCTCCATCATTATGGCTGTGATAAGTGTACACAAAAAGGTTTGTGGGATGGCCATCACGTAATCTATCCTGATGTCAGTAACCTAAATCTCAGAACAGATAGGTCATTCAGAGAGAAGATCCTTTCAGACATATCTCCATTTTGCCAACTGTCTATTGATATGATTAAGCAGTTCCCTATTGATTACATGCATCAATGTTGCCTAGGTGTTATGCGCAAATTGGTTATCTTGTGGTTGCGTGGTCCAAAGGGGATTAGATTGTCTTCTGGCCAGATAAAGGAAGTCAGTAGCAGACTTGTGGCACTTCGACCATCCATCCCTACTGTGTTTGTCAGGAAGCCACGTTGCCTAGAGGAAATTGATTGGTGCAAGGCCACAGAACTGCGCCGGTTTGCCCTTTATACTGGGAAAATGGTGCTAAATGGTGTCATACCTGGGTTTTCAAGATGATAGAATGGAATGTTTCTATAACGTTCACATAAACCAAGAAGAAACGTTCCTAATACATTATTCTTTTTTTTTTATTTAAACGTTTAAACAACATTCACTCATAACATTTTCATAACATTTTCAAGATGATAGAATGGAATGTTTCTATAACGTTCACATAAACCAAGAAGAAACGTTCCTAATACATTATTTTTTTTAAATTTAAATGTTTAAACAACATTCACTAATAACATTTTCATAACATTTTCAAGATGATAGAATGGAATGTTTCTATAACGTTCACATAAACCAAGAAAAAACGTTCCTAATACATGAAAAAAACTGGACATTTTAAACATTTAAAGAACATTCACTAATAACATTTTCATAACGTTTTCAAAATGGTAGGATGGAATGTTCATGTAATGTTCGCAGAAACCCCACAAAAAACGTTCTTAATACATTAAAAAAACTGGACGTTTTCAATGTGTACAAAACATTCCGAAATAACGTTTTCATAACTTAATAGGAATGTTAGCAAAACGTTCTGACAACTCATTTTTGTTAGCTGGGTGGACAGGTAATGTGCAAGTTATGAAGCAAAGACAGCATGACCTCTCAACCCCTTTTTGTAATTGATTCACTTTCTAGACCCCTATTGGGCCTTCCAGCTATTGAGGCATTACAGCTTGTTGAACGGATTGATGAACGGGGCAACAATTTTACAATTAGATGCACAATCTTGCAGATACCACTTGCACAAGAGTGCAGAGCACTCACAACATTTATCACACCATTTGGTCGATTCTGCTTTAATGTCCTACCCTTCTGCATCGACTTGGGTCCAGAACACTTCCAGATCCAGAAAAGGTGAGGGCAATTGTGGCGATGACTACACCTCAAAATCTGGCAGATGTTAGACGTTTCCTTGGCATGGCCACATATACATGAGTAAATTCATACCCCATTTCACAGATGATACAAAACCTCTAGGTGATCTATTATCCAGGCAGAATAACTGGATTTGGGGCAGTGTGCAGCAAGCAGCTTTTGAAAGATCAAATCTGACTTATCAACCCAAGTAATAACACAATACAAGCCAAACGCAAAAACAAAAGTGTCCACTGACGCATCCACTTTTGGATTAGGAGCTGTCCTTACCAAGATGCACAATGACAATGAATGACATCATGTGGCTTTTATTTCATGAACTCTGTCTGAGACAGAAAATATATATGCCCTGGTGGAAAAAGAGGCATTGGCAGTAACATGGGCTTGTGAAAGACTCAGCTCATTCCTGATTGGCCTCCATTTTACTATAGAGATGGACCACAAGCCACTATTGGCCCTTCTGGGAACAAAGGCACTGGATGACTTACCCCCCAGGAACCAAAGATTCCGCCTGAGACTTCTGAGATACATATTCAACATAGTGCATGTTCCAGGCAAGGTTAGAGCCCTGATAGTCAGAACTCTCAAGTGACTAAAAGGAGCTGGAAAGAGAAACACAAGTTCTTGTAGATGCGGTACATCGCGGCTTGCCAGCTAGTGGAGGCACAGCAACATGACATGATCTGCAGGCAGTTGATGGAGTGATGTAAGATGGGGTGGTAAAGACAGGAGGAACTGAAAAAGGACATAACCTTGCTGGGTCAATCAACGTGAGCTGCACATTGCTAATGGCCTCTTGATGAAAGGGCAGAGAGTGTTAAGTCCAGAGAAAATGCAGACAGGGATCTTCGCTCGGTTGCACGAGGGACATATGGGAATATCCAAGTGTAGGGCTCAAGCACAGCAGTCAGTGTGGTGGCTGGGCCTAAGTAGCCAAATTGCTAAAATGGTTGCACAGTGTGAGACATGTTTGAGACATCAACCCCAGCACACAGAACCTATGATACCATCCCCATTACCTGGATTGCCCTGGCAAAAACTAGGGGCTGCTAAAGAATCACGATCCTTACCGTCCACTGTTGGCCTACAGAGTTACACTGCTGCTACATGGGCCTTCACCAGCTGAAATGTTAATGGGCCGGAAATTGAGATTTCCACTGCCTCAAGCAAAGTCACAACTCGAGCCGTGATACCCTAACAGATGAGCATTCAGAGAAACAAAATGAGCGGCTGAAAATAATACAGACACTGAACTTTCACAGGAGATACAGAGCCACTTCAAGGCCTGAGCTGAAACCCGGATGAGCAGTATGGATCTCCAAATCAAGAGGGAGGGAGGGAGACTTGACTTTTAAAATTATTTTATTAAATCAAAAATATTTGGGATCTGTTAATATATAAAACAATCACACATTTTTCCCCCTTAAACATAAATAAATACATAATATAAAAACAAAACATTTTGTCAATAAAATAGGATCAGTACATCCACTTCCTTTGACTTTGTTTTTTCTAGTACACCATATTGCCAAATTCACCATTCCATAAAGAAGCTTAAGAATGATTACTTTTTCCTTATTTTCCACTGAATATTTTGGGCCATAAATTAACAATGCAAAACTAAACAAACCTATTAATTTCAGACTCCAATCTTTCACCAACCACATCAAATATTTTAAACGATGACACTCCATAAAAGCATGAATCACAGTTTCAGATATATTGCAAAATGGACATCCCTCCCCAACTAATGGATTCAGTTGTGCAATGTGTCTTTTTGTGTTTGTGGCTAAAACCCCATATACAATTTCCACTTAAGATCTCCCACTCTCTTCTCAGTAGGTTTTTTTGTACAGGGACCGCCAGCTACCTTTCGGGGAAGAGCCTGAACCTAACAACAAAGTCCATTTGCTCTCTGTTAAATCTTTAAGACTTGATAATTCATACTTTTAACACATGCTATATATACAGACTTTTTTGATAAATTATTGAAAAGCCCCATTTCTGGAGTATTCAAAGATAACAATTTTTCATGTCCTTCTTTTTCATCAGCAAAAGAAAATCCGGAAAAAAAATTAGACTCTGTGTTATTTTCTGTACATTACTCCTCAAGACAAATCTTGACTAATTATTGATTGAATAAGGGAGTGCAGTTTCTAGATCCTCAAGCACTTGCTTGGCAAGACGCACAGATCTGAAGCCCACTTTTTGGGGGTAAGATTTTCAGCTTCAATACATCCATCTCCTTATCTTAAACCCCGAAATGTAGATATTCCAGCAGAAATCAAACTTGATCTTATGGTCTCAGAGTTCATTATCTCAACAGGAAAAAGCGGGTTAAAAAAAGAGAGGTTCATTTAAAATCCGTGTATCATTAGATCATTCGTTTTTTGATTTAATGTTGAAAGTAGAAAAATTAGAAAACGGCTCCTCTTTCGTTTTTTTTTTTTTTTTTCAAAAATACGAAAAAGGAGAATTCAGCTTAAGTTTTCGTTTTTCGTTCATGGGTGGAAAAATGAATAAACAGTTTGAATATTCGATTTCTACATGTGGGCGGGAATTAAACGCCCCATTCTGCTGATTGGTCAGCCGAAGATCAAACCGTGCCGTCATCAGTTCTTCTGCAGTATCACGCAGCAGAATAATAGTCCTCCACTGCTGCAGTTGTACGGATTCTTAACACATTTATTGCAACTACATTTCATCTTTTTTCATCAAACAAACAGGCTAATGAATAGCTCCACACAACTCGTACCAGGGCAGAGTCCAGACAGGGCTTTCTTCTGTGTAGATATAAATGATATTCTTTGCATCAGCTGGGCATGGCAGGGTATGATATGACAGCTGTCATAGCCTACCCTGCTCACCCAGTAAGTCTGTTAATTTGTTTCAAAATAAATATTTTAAACACTAAGACAAATATTAAAGAATAATAAATTGGCTTGGGTATATATTTTGGGTATCATTTTGACTGACAACCAGAGAATAACAGATATTAAATAGCCTACTGTTAGTAGTTTTATTAAAATTGATTATAATTGATATCTCAAAAGGATATGCACTTGTGTGAGCTGCAACGCAAGATTTTCATAAAATATAATAACTTGCCATTTCGGTTTGTTTCTCACCAAACCCTCAGTATACCTTCAGAATACTTGGAATATACGCCACGAGATGCATATGATTATTTTAGCGCTGCTTTAGCGCGTCTCGGTCTCCTTGAGCATCTTTCTGGCGCATGCCACAAACATCAACCACAGGGAATACTTGTCTTTTAAAAGGCTTCATTTAGATTATTTTACATTAAATGCATCATATAAGTCACTTTGGAATAAATCACAGTAGGCCTATGTATCATGATAAAAAAAGTGACTTTACACTCTGTAAAATACAGTAGGCTATAGCAAATTATTTTGCGGAACCCCTATCACTTTAAGAACCGCTGGTCTACACAGAAGGAAGACCTGTGTAGACTCTGCCCCGGTACGAGTTGTCTCGATCTATTCATTAGTCTGTTTGATGAGAAAAATATGAAATTGATAAAATGGGTTATTAATCCGTACAACTGCAGCAGTGGAGGACTATTATTCTGCTGCGTGATACTGCAGAAGAACTGATGACGGCACGGTTTGATCTTTGGCTGACCAATCAGCAGAATGGGGCGTTTAATTTCCACCCACATGTAGAAATCGAATATTCAAGCTGTTTATTAATTTTTCCACCCATGAACGAAAAACGAAAATTTAATCTGAATTTTCGTTTTTCCGTAAAAAAAAGAAAAAACGAAAAAGGAGCCATTTTCTAATTTTTCTACTTTCAACATTAAATCAAAAAACGAATGATCGAATGATACACGGATTATTTAACAGCCACAGGTCTGGTTTTGACCAATCTCTTGAAACATAGAACAATTTCCATAGGTCCAAAACATTGCGATTAAAAAGGGTTAAGACCACATAGAGAAGTTCCCTCCAGGGACATAATGAATAACTGTCTGTCTAGTCCCATTCGTCCAGCCTTGCGTAAAAGAGCACATGTTAGTTCCATCCATCCATGATGTATTCTTGACCTAAATACACTCCTAAATATATAAACCCAGTTTTACCCCATTGAATATTATTAGGAAGTTTAGGCAAACTACTATCTTTTGGTGCTTTTCCACTGCATGGTTCGGCACGGTACGGCTCGGTACGGTTCACTTTTTGGTTGTTTTCCACTGGGTACAGTACTTGGTACCTGGTACTTTTTTTAGTACCACCTCGGTTGGGGTTCCAAGTGAACCGTACCGTTACCAAAACGTGAGGTGTAAATTCTACTGATCACGGATTGGCCGGAGAAAATCGTCACTACCTGCGTCACTGAACTTGTGACACAAACACAAAAGAACCACTAGATTTAAATCAGCACAGCCAGCGAAGGATCGAACGCAACTGTTTTGAACAAGCGCACCTTTTTTTAACAACCAAAAAGTTTTGTTGTCTGTTGTGGAAGAACAGACGTTCCTCTCGTTGATAGCAGAGGAGCGCATCCAGCGAGAGCTTGATGGGGCGACGCGGAATGAAAACGTCTTTTTTAGGAGTCGTGGTAGTAGAGGCGGCACAACTATAACGACATGTGAATAATCCCGCCCACTCTAAAGCGGTACTGAACTGCAGTGGAAACGCAAACCGTGCCGAACCGACCCGTGCCGTACCGTACTGAGCCGTGCCGAGCCGAGTCGTACCAGGCAGTGGAAAAGTGCCATTTGGTAGAGCCACACCACACAGCTTCAGTTTTATCCCAATTGAGTCTAGCAGAAGAAGCTCTTTCATAAATTTCTAAAGCCCCCTTTAAATTCTGTACATCATTCTGCTGTTGAACTATAACAGTTATATCATCAGCGTATGCAGATAATATAATACTCATTTCTAAAACTAGCATTTATAGTTAAACCTTTTAATTTACATCTTAGCAAACACAATAAAATAAAATAAAAAAATGTAATGTACAAATAAACAATCTTGAATCTTGAATCTTGAAACACTAAAGGTTCAATCACCAAACTGTACAATTGGCCAGACATTGGGCAGCCTTGTCTAATTCCTTTTTGTATTTTGACTGGTACACTTAAACCACCTCCTACTTTAATCATGCTCTCAGATCCCTTATACAATAATTGTATCCATGATATTAGCTTATCCCCAAAACCAAAGCATTTTAGAACATGAAACACATGTTTCATGTTCTAAAATGCTTTGGTTTTGGGGATAAGCTAATATCATGGATACAATTATTGTTTGATCAACACGATCAAAAGCTTTTTCTTGATCCAAACATAAAATACCAACACTAACATTATACATTCTTAAATATTCTAAAAGTTCTCTCATTAAGAAAAAATTATCATAAATACACCATTTAGGAATACAATAATTCTGATCATCATGAATCAAGGAATCCAGTACCTTTTTAAGCCGATTTGCAATACATTTAGACAATATCTTATAATCTGAGTTAAGAACAGCAACAGGTCTCCAGTTTTTAAGCAAACACAAATCTCCTTTCTTCAGAAGAAGAGAACGGACTGCTCTTTGGCAACTCTTTGGCAGTACTTTTGATTTATAACTTTCTTCTAAAACTTTAAAAAAGTCTTGTCCAATTATTCCCCAAAGAGATTTATAGAACTCAGCCATAAGTCCATCAAAGCCTGGTGCTCGTCCTGTTGAAAGTTGTTTTACTGCATCAGTTATCTCCTCAAAGGTGATGTTGAGATCTAGTGACAGTCTATCTTCCTCTTTCAAGGTTGGTAAATCACTAAAAAGTTCACGTGTCGTATAAAGATCAATGTCCTCTTTGGCAAATAATTCTGTATAAAAATCGACAGCAGTTCTTCTCATCATTAAAGGGTCTGAAGTAATACTTCCATCAGGCCTTCGTAAACTATGCATGAAGTTATTATGAACAACCTTTTTTTCCAAATTGAAAAAATACTTTGTAGATGCATCCATATCATTGATGGTAATAAACCTTGTTCTAGCAAGTGCTGATTTTACTTTTTCATGTAAAATATGTCTTAATTCTTTTTTTTTTTTGACTACAAATTTTCTTGCATTACCATGTCATTCTTAATAATAAGTGAACCATATACTACAGAAATATCCTCTTCTAATTTAGACATTTTCTTTTTAATACTAGTCCAAGCTTGTGATGAAAATTGTTGGCAGAAAGTTTTAATTTGGACTTTTCCCACCTCCCACCATTGAAGAAGATTTTCATAATTGCTTTTTTGTTCAGTCCATTGATTCCAGAAAATGGTACATTTTTCATGGAAATCAAGATTATCTAATAACTTATTACTAAATCTCCAATAAATACAATGAGGAACTGTTTGTGTTAGAACCATTTTTAAAGAAATTAAATGATGATCTGATATAGAACTTGGGCTTATACAAGTTTCTTCTATTCTACTGCACATTGTATTCTTAACATAAAATCTATCTAGACGTGCAGCACTAACCCTATTGTCTGTCATTTTAATCCATGTATATTGTTTAATTTCCTTATTTTTCTCTCTCCAAATATCAATAAGACCATACTGTGTAATAATCTCTTTTAAATATACAGCTGACATAAAGTGAAGATCTTCCCCATTCCTATCACAAGTAAAATCCAAAGTACAATTCCAATCTCCTCCAATTATTAAAAAATCATCATTAACAAAAGAAGAAATCATATCTTTGAGCTTAAGAAAAAAAGCATATCATCCACTTCTTCATCTGAAGCTTGCATCCGAAGCATGGCAGGAAACCTAGAGGACGCAGTGTCTCATTCCCTACTCAGGGAACC
>NW_015544289.1:60289-60529 GCF_001515605.1 Sinocyclocheilus anshuiensis | reverse complement strand
AGGATACAAGGTGGAGTGGTGCCCAAGGTGGAACCGGGGCTTAACCAGCTCAAGAAAGGGCATGAAGCTGCCGCACGAAGCCCTCACCATACGGGATTTTAGAAAGAACACAAAGTACTAGTGTGCGAACTTACCACAGTGTGGATTTTAGAAAGTGTAGAAAGACTTAACGTGCACACTTACCATAACATGGATTTAAAAATACCGTTCTAAGGGGCCCTCGTGGCACTCTGGAAGAGC
>NW_015544289.1:42610-57452 GCF_001515605.1 Sinocyclocheilus anshuiensis | reverse complement strand
AGTAACGTAACGCATTACTTTCCATAAAAAGTAACTAAGTAACGTAATTCGTTACTTTTTTAGGGAGTAACGCAATATTGTAATGCATTACTTTTAAAAGTAACTTTCCCCAACACTGGTGGTCACTATGAAGCCATAGAACCAACCAAACATCATAGGTCCAGCATAGGAGACTGTAATGCAGGAAAATTCCCACCTAACCTCGGTCAGGTGGAGTGCTGGTGGTTATAGGGGAATTAGGAAGGGGAAGAAAAAGGGCAGATGTGACACCCCCGAAGGAAATGAGTAGATACTCACGTATCACTCTGATCTGGACGAAAGCGCTGAAGCCTTGTCTGGATCACATCCCTTAGGTCTTGCCTACCTCCCTTTGACCCACGATTCCTCCAACCCCTACCCGCAGGCGGCTGCTGCGTATGCTCTGCCATTCAAGCGAGATGTATCCTGAAGGTGCTATGGAGATCAGGAAGAAAAGGAAGGCTCACCTGAGCTGGAGGGTTATGGCCAGAAAGATAACGCTCATCGAGACGACCTCGCAACGTCACTTTCTTTGCCCGCTTCCATGGCAAGTCAAACCTAGCCGTGGCGCGATCCATAACTTCCAAAAGCTCGTCATACACAGGGCAGGCGGATTGGGAAGGCTCAGCCTCAGCTTTTTCGCCCTCCTCTGACATTTCCTGCTCTTCCTGGGCTGAACCCAGCAGAGCACTGGCCCCTGGATCAGACGATGTTAATGAAATAACATCATCCTCCAGCGGCTCACTCTCGTCCACAGCCGACGAGCGCGAGAGGGAAAGCCCCTCTTTAAACTCATCGGCCAGATCCACCTGCGATCCCCACGAGCTCATTCTACTCCGTGCCTCAGCAGCGGCGGGTCTTGAACCGCGGAAAGCAGATGGCTGCCCCTCTTTCTTCGAAAAGAGAGACAAACGAGAGCGGAGCTTTTTCATTGGAAAACGCTCGCAGTGCACGCAGATTGCCCCATCGAGGACATTGCGTGCGTGCTCTTCACCCAAACAAACAACGCATAGATCATGTGTGTCATCAGGTGTCAAATAACGACGACACGGATGCACACATCCTCTAAACGCTTTGCTATAGTGCTCGCCATAATGATATGAATAGAGATCGCTCTTACCACGGAAATGCACGCTTCAAACAAAACAGTCAGTGAAGACGAAGAAGAGGATGTT
Source organism: Sinocyclocheilus anshuiensis (assembly GCF_001515605.1). Lineage (NCBI taxonomy): Eukaryota > Metazoa > Chordata > Actinopteri > Cypriniformes > Cyprinidae > Sinocyclocheilus > Sinocyclocheilus anshuiensis. Next base: position 56,259 of record NW_015544289.1, on the reverse strand, counting down.
GTGTTCTCCCGGTGCCTATTTATACTATAGTCGCTCCAGTAGTGACGTCATGGCTGTCGCCGGCCAATGTGTGGTTGGTGTTTTTTCAATGTATGCTTCAGACACAGATCACGACGAGGCGTTCCCCATAGCGACCCCTAGAGGACGCAGTTCGAAGTTCCCTTGAAAGGGAACAAGAAGGCGCCCTTTCACTATCTCCCTTTTATTCAAAATATTAATTCTACATCTAGGTGAAAATAATATTGCTACTCCTGCACAAAGGTTAGTACCATGACTCAAAACATGATCCCCCTCCCACCACATCCCCCAATCGGTTTCATTATTTTCAGTACTATGCGTTTCTTGTAAAAATATAACTTGAATTCCTTTCAAATTTAAACATTCTTTTAATAATGGCCATTTACTTCTATCCCTTGCCCCATTTACATTTAATGATCCTACTTTAAGAACATCCATAGCAAACAAGGAAAAGGAAAGAAAGAAGAAAAAAAGGAAACACAGAAAGGCCAAATCCCCATGTGCACTTATTTAGAGTTTGTTCTAGTAGATCTGTTTAACCTTTTCGTTTCTTATCTTTTGTCTGACCTCTGTCAAGTACTTATTTAACCTAAACCTTTTTTTGCTGCGACAAAACTTCAACACTACATTCTCTACGAACTTTCATTACAGATGCAACAAATTTATCCAAGTCAGGAAAAACCTCCTCAATCTCATCAGACGTCCCCTTAGTTTCATCTAGAAAGTTATTGATCAGTTCAACAGTATAAAAATCACCAAATCTACCAACATCTACTTCAAAGCATGAATAGTTATCTCTAACACTCTCATCTTCAAACTCTTTTTATACTTCATCATTTAAACCTTTATCAACTTCTTGCAGCTCATCATCTTTGTGATTCAAGCAACAGTAACAATACAGCCATTAGATACACCTTCTTCATTCCTATTCTCAATACTATCAGCAGCATTAACATTCACCTTGAGTCGGTCACCACCATCATTATCTTCTTTCATTTGTCCTTCCTCTCTTCGGATCTCTACATTGCTTAGCAGCCTTTCCACCACATTTGTCTCACTATTCTCACCCGACAAACCTGACGTCCCTGCAACTTCCTCTGCTCGTTGTTTATGAGGGCAGGAAAATCTCTTGTGGCTGATATCGCCACTCGAAACAACGCAAATTATCAGTACTCGCATAAACCATGTAAGAGCTCTCTCCACACATCACTCGAAATGAAACGACTAGTGTTTTAGTAGGAGATGACAAAAACATGAAAACTTGCCGTCTGAAAGACAAGACATGTTTAAGTTTGGCAGATTTCCAACCCAAAGGAATCGTTTTCACAGCACTTGCCATCTTTCCAAACCGTGTTAATTCTCGTACGATCGCGTCATCTTTAACAAACGGAGGCACATTGGAAATTGTCACCTTTGTAGCTGGAGCATGCAGCGGTGTAATGGGCAGAAAACTTTCTTTCACCCGAACCCCGCTTTCAATTAATCGACTAACCAGATGTTCATTTTTTTAGGAAAACAACAACCACTTTATTCACGCGAGATGCAGAAACAATATTATCGTGGCCTACCTGTTCTCCCGTTGCTAACAGCACCTCCTCAATCGTACTGCCTGCCTCAGGAACGCAACTGAAACCATTCCTAAGCGAGAGAGATGGCTCTTCCCCCAGAGGGGTAGACGCCATCGTGCCTCACTAAAATGCAGCGAAACTTAACCAATATATAAATGAACCAGAACAAGAAAGGGAAAAAGTAAAATAAATAAATAAATCCTGAAAAAAGACACCAGTTTCACAGCAAAGATTTGGAACTTCGTGCTCCCGCACGTGCCTCTCACGCGTCACCCCCACTCCCAGCATGCAACACACAGAGAGAGAGAGAGAGAGAATGCACTAGTATTCTAACATGTTTGTTCATTTCTTCTCAGGAAATATGTTTACAGAGGTGTTCAAAAGGTAAAGTTGCCCAGGGGAGGGGAGATGTAGAGTAGTAGATGTCCCAAAATGGGACCTGTAGTTGTGGTGCGCATGCACAAGTGAGTTTTCAATAAAACAGAATCCATCGTATTAGCTGTGTGTTTTGTGGATTTATTACTACAGTATGTATGTATGTATGTATTGGTAAAAAAAAATAAATTAAAAATAAAAATCAAGAAAAGTTCAATGATATGCTAATACTGGCAGAGGTATGGACTGTTTTCCCGTCTATTACTGTGATGTTTCAAAAATACTAATATGAATAATTAAAAATTGTCATTGTATGTGACATTGTATGTGACTTTCTTCTTTCAGATGAATATCAGAGTGATATTAAAAAATGTCCTGGCTCTCCCAAGCTTTATAATGGCAGTGAATGGTGGTCAGGATTTTGAAGCAAAATAAAGTGCATCCATCCATCATAAAAAATAATCCACATGGCTCCAAGGGGATAATAAAGGCCTTGTGAAGCGAAGAACTGTGTTTGTGTAAGAAATTCCATTTTTAAAACTTCAGTGTGTGCACTTGGATGAGTGAAATGCAGAGCACAAATTCTGAGTATGGGACACCGTACTTGGCTACACATCATGTCACTTTCACTTTCACTGTATAAACCATAATCTCTAGCTTCTGCTAACTGTCGTGAGGACGTTCACAAGAGAGTGACGTTCCAGCAGATAACGTATGACGTAGGCATAGCATAAGCTCCGGTGAGAATATGCTAGTCTGGCTAGAACCATGTTTTGTTTACAGCAAAGGAAAACCAGCAGGAAAACCAACATTTTTCTTTACAAATCCTCATTTTGTACTTCTAATTCATGACCAGTGTTTTATTTTTCTCTCTCCCCTGCGCATCCGCGTTCATCACACTACGCCTACATCCTACATCATCTGCTGGAACGTTACTCTCTTGTGAACACGTGTACGACTCTTAGTGCAAGCTAGAGATATGGTTTATAAAGTTTTAAATATGGATATTTTTCTTACACAAATGCATCACTTTGATTCAGAAGGTCTTTATTATCCCCTTGGAGCCTTGTGGAGTACTTTTTTTATGATGGATGGATGCACTTTATTTTGCTTCAAAATCCCGACCACCATTCACTGCCATTATAAGGCTTGGAAGAGCCTGGACTATGCCCCGCCTTTCTGAAACTTGTCGATTTTTACAAAGCTCATTGTTTTGAAAAGCGAGGTGTGCTCTGATTGGTCAGCTATCAAGTGCATTGTGATTGGCCGAATACGTGTGATGGAAATGTTATGGTAGGCTACTCTCCCAGGAAACAGTCCTCGTCCTCCATAAAATGTTTTGCACACACACGAATAAATGGGTTAAACTGTTCTGGAATAGTGTTGTAAATACAACTTAAGAAACTTGAAATCGCATCATATGACCCCTTTAATATAACTCTGATTGTATTTGTCTGAAACAAGAAAGTCACACACATGTAGGATGGCTTGAGGGTGAGTAAATCATATATTTCAATAATTACATTTCCAAATTTATTTATTTTAAACAAACTTGTTTAATACAAACAGATTTTTGCTTCACAAGACATTAATGGATGGACTGGAGTTGTGTGGATTACTTGTGGATTATTGTGATGCTTTTATCAGCTGTTTGGACTCTCATTCTGACAATCTGAATTAATTTTGTGATTTACTATAAATGGCCTCTCCACATGAGCTAAAATCAGAACTGCTGCTAAGCTTGATGATAATGGAAGGTTTAGTGTGTGGCTTCCCCTTGTGCTATAGTTTATCCCAAAAACCCTCCACCTTACACTCGTAACACACCATCAGGTAGTTGGCAAGAAATGCCACAGCCAAAATCATGAACAGAAAGAGAAACAGGATAGACAGAGGAGAGAGCAGGGAAGACTAGTCACAAGAGTGGGTTTGCAGCGCAGAGGGGGAGTTACATGATTTAGCCTGGAGCGAGGAGCAGGTTTTTTTGAAAGTCAGAGAGTTTGTTTGCTTCTCTATTGAGCAAAGATCACTTTATTCACTCTCCATCATGAGTACAACACCCATCTTAATGCCCCAAATTCAACTGCATGTGTGAGTAAATGATGAGAGAATTTGTATTTTTGGGTGAACTATCCCTTTATAATAGACTATTAGCTGATTGAATCTTGAATTATTATTTCAAAGTAAGCAATATATTTCACCTAAAAGATTTGTTTAGACTAGTTAGGTACGCAGGAGCTAACCCATTAAGGGCCTTATATAAATTAATATTCTGGTATGAATAGTAGTTAGGTATGAATTGCAATTAGTTTCTTATTTAAAAGTAAGAACTTTGAAAACTGACAAACTAAATTGAAAACAATTGAAAAACTAAACTAAACTAAACTAAAAAAAAAAAAAGTGCCTAACTGGCACTGCCTCACTGAAGAAGGAGAAATAAAGCTGTCAATTGCAATTAATCATAATATATTCATTTGTAGTACACATTATTGCATTCATGTTCTGTATAAAGAAATAAAACAAAACACATTCCAGTCTTCTGTTAAGATATAAACATTGGTATTAAAATAGAGTAATTTTTAAAAGCTAAAAATATTATGAATTCAGATATGATTTCGGTATGAATAGTAATTACATATGAATAGTATGTAGTTAAAATTATTTAAAAGTATGGATCTCTAAAATTGAAAAACTAAATTCATAAATGTTAAACAATACAGCTTAGGGAAAGGCGGGAGAAAAAAAAAAACTCCAACACAGTTAATGATTATTTTTACATCACAGTGCATCATCAACAACCTCTTCCTTTTCAGTCACTTTCTTTAAAGACAAATAACAAAACATTGACAATGTTTGTGTCAGTGTGAACTTTTTCCAACATTAACAACAGCCAACTTTGTGGTGTCAGAAATGTTGGCACAGTGTGAACCTGTCCAGAGGTGTAGCAATAGGGCATGCGATTGCCTGGGGCCCCACATTTTAAGGGAGCCACCGACAGCTGACCATTTGAACAATAAGTGACGTCAGCGTGCGCTGATTCGAGCGATTTGGATCACTGAATCATTTTGCCATGCAATTGATTCAATTGACTCGGAGATTCAAAAAGATCTGTTTCTCTCAACACTACTTGCCAGCAGAGGCATAGCAATAGGGCAGGCAATTGCCTGGGGCCCCGCATTTTGAGGGGGCCCCCGACAGCTGACCATTTGAACAAGCGGAAATGTCATTATTAATATAACATGGAGCAATATATCTGCATCCCCCCTATGGGGCCCCCGTTTTTAAAATGGCATGTTTACTCGTACATTTGCTAATTTAAACATGAAGAGGACTTATCCATCTGGCAGTCAGAAGCGTAAAAAGCAAGAAGAGGAGGAAAAGAGGAAACATGACAGAGGTAAATGATAGTGATAAGATTGTTATTAGATGTTTTGCTGCCAGTGGGGAGCCCACGAATGAATATAAATAAATATCATTACATTTACTTAGTTGACATTATTTATTTAGCTCTTCTATATTTAAATTAATTGAGTTAACATAATTACTTTTCAACTAATAAAACTAGTAAAGCTGATAAAAACATACCTCAGGTCAACAATGAACCAAGAGAGGCTGTCAGCACTGACACTAATTTCAATTGAACGTAACATATGAAGGTCTTTGGATATGGAGGACATAGTGACAGCATTTGCTGTAGCCAGAGGCGTCATGCCCATTCAAACGTGCCCCCTCAGATTTTCAAGCCAAGTAGATTTGGAATGCAGATACCTTTATAGGTATAGATACTCTATACCTTTAGAATGATATATAGTTTGTCAAGATTAATGATGTACCTTTTCATTTAATCTATTCGTAAACATTGACACGTGCAAACAAAAAGCATTCAGTGCGCCGGCATCCAGGTGTGGGTTAACAGGTTAACTACTTTTTGTATGTTGTGTAAATATATATCTAGGTAAAGAAGAAATATTAACAAAATAATCTTTTAGAAGGGCCTCATCTATTAATTTTGCCTGGGGCCCCCACTTCATCTTGGTTCGCCTATGAACTTGTCACACTTCTGTGTTGATAAACTCACACAAACACAATGATGATAGGCAGTCTTTAATAAATCCTCAGAAGGTAAATCTAAACAGAGAGAAGGCTTGCAACACACTTAATATCAACAAGACCCGACAACAATGAACAGAAAGAGCCCAGCTTAAATACACAAGCAGACAAGGCTAATTAATGATGCAAACCTGTACAGAATGACACAATTAACTCAATGAACAGAAATGGTGCAAATGTCCAAACTGAATGATACGGTCACAGATTGTGACCTCGTGCCATAGAGAGAAGGATGGGCGACAAGGAGGATGAGGAGATTGTGATGGGATGGCAAAGAGGCAGGAACACCGGCAGAGAGATGCAAGAGGAGGTTCAGGAGGAGGACAGACAATCGGGAGGAGGACGACAAACAAAATCCAGGGAGGTGACCAAGGAGGAGCCTTGAGCAGAAGAGGGTAGGTGGAGACCCAGGTCACATCCAGGACTGCGCCCCATTGCTGGGAGGAGCCAAGGCGTGATAGGAACACACACCGCCATGGGAACGACTGGAGGCGACAACGGCAATGGAGGGGGAACACACGGTGCAGACAGAGAGCTGAGGAGGTGGAGCCGAGGATCCAGGCGGCCGTGACAGAGCCATGGTGACGATTGCGCGAGATGTAGGTGGGGATCCAAAGGCCAGAGGGCAAGCTGGAGTGACAGAGTAAGGAGGCGGAGCTTGAGGGAGGGTGGAGCAGGCTGTAGCCGGGTGGAGAACCAGAGAGCAAGGAACGACCCGCGGAGGCGTGGTGAAGTCCAAGAATTCCATGAGAATTCCCTCCAGCACGTGCGGCATTGCCAGCTCACACACCTGGTCAGATGCGGTAATCGGCTCGGGCTGGTGATGTCCTCAACGTGGTGAAGTCCAAGAATTCCATGAGAATTCCCTCCAGCACGTGTGGCATTGCCAGCTCACACACCTGGTCAGATGCGGTAATCGGCTCGGGCTGGTGATGTCCTCAACGGTGAAGGCTAATCCACAGGAAACCAGCACCCACTCCACATAGTTGGTGAAGCTCCGTCGAGGAGGTTCCCCGGACAACTGCACTCTAGTGGTATAGTTAAGTCCCACATGTAGAAATGTGCAGATGCAGTCGTCCGGGAAAGTGGTCTGGTGAGCGAGACTCAGGAATTCCTCCAGGTGCTCCTAGAGGGAGCGATCTCACTGCTCAAGGCATAATAGTAAAATGGATGGATTATCCATGGTGGGGAAAAAGTGAATCCCAAAAAATTATAAAAACTGGGGGAAAAAAATGCACACACAAAAACACGACTTTAACACAAGGCGTTATCATTTCTGGGTCAGGTCTTCTGTCACACTACTGTGCTGATGAACTCGCATGGACATGAGGATGATAATGGGCAGTCTTTAGTAAATCCACAGAAGGTAAATCCAAACAGAGAGAAAGCTTGCAACACACATCGAAAGGACCCAACAACAATGAACAGAAAGAGACCAGTTTAAATACACAAGCAGACAAGGCTAATTAATGACACAATTATCTCAATGAACGAAAATGGTGCAAAAGGAAAACAAAGTCCAAACTGAATGATGCGGTGACTGAACCAGCCTTTAGTATCAATGAATTACTGTTATCTTAAAAGATCAAGGTGATTTGTCACAATACAAACCCTTTAGTATGACTCACTAATTACTAAACTGAAAATATTACTCTCTCTGCAAACCCTTACCATTGATCCAATTTATAAAAAAGACACCAGTATTGTCCCAGAATGTGCTATAGTGCTTACATTTTTCTTTGTAAGCTGCAGACAGACAGCAAAGAACTTGTGTTTTCAAAAAAAGAAAACATTTAGAATAAAGACTCTTTAAGAAGTCTCTTCCACCCACGGTTGAAGGCCTGCTGATCAATCCCCACCACTAGAGCAGTGTAGGCGGATGCCCTCAGGACCTTGGCACCTCAGCGCGGTAGTTGGAGCCTTACGTGCAAGAAAAGAGTGGGGTGAAATCTTCAGCAACTACCTCTGAGAGAGTGGGAGCTTTAGAACTCCTTTAAAACCTGTGCTGTCACTTCAGCACTAAGACATTTGAGAGGAGCGTGACGTGTCTCCCTCCAGCTACGTCGTCTCCCGATGACTGTCCCGCACCTGACTGGTTTGTGAGAGCCATGCTTGATGAGTCGTCCTGACCTACTTTGAGCGGTATGTCTTCACTTTTGATAAGCTGTTGCTCTCGACTAGCTTGCCTTCGTAGATGTCGAGTTTATTTATTAGCACTGACCTCTCAAAGCTGTCAGCGCTGGTGAAAGCGACCTGACTCATTCCCATTAATAATGCCTCGGGCTTTCCAAAAGATGTCAGTAAGGGTTCCCACACTCACATAAACTGGATCAAATACACTGTGTCATTTAGTTAGTAGCCTGGAGGGAGAAAGGTTCTAATCTATTTAATGATTCTGTCTGCTGATTCGTAGTGGTTAATTTAAGACACTGATAAAGGTGTTAAATGGATTTACTCTGGTCTACAAACTGAACCACTTTTAGAGGACATGACAAATCTAGCTTTAGAAAAAAAATGGCAAGGAATGACATTCATCACTGTTTAGTTCTAAAATCTCATCCACATCCTCATATTTAAATCAGCCATGAAGCATTCTCATATGTATCATTAATGAGCCAGATTTTGTGAAGAACATGATTTTAAATATCAATTTAGGAACAAAACGTTGGCTTGTTCCTGACACAAAGCTATTGTATGGCTTCAAAAGACTACATGATACAGCACACAATTAATTTGGGCTACATTTTTAGCATAAATGTATTTGCTTTTGGGGTTTGACAGTTAAAATCATCATTCTATCATTCCTCATCTACAGTATATCTCCTTTTGTGTTCCATGGTCGGTTGAATGATTGAATGAATGAATGCATGAATGGATAGATAGATAGATAGTTTTCAGCTATTTTTATTTTTTTGGAGTAAACAGTTCCTTTTATATTCTGAAAAGTGCTATTGTTTTTATTAATTTTTTTTTTTTCTAGTAATTTTTTTAAACATGTTTTCTTAAATATGTAGTTAAATGTGCATTTTATTATAATTAAAAGTCATTATTCTTTCAAGATAGTAACTGAAAGTTCTACCGTTATTAATGTGGCTATTATTATGATGATTCGCTTCATATGAAAAACAAAAACTGTGAGATTCACTAAGCAACTTCACCTCTTTATGCACTTATTTGCCTATCACAAGTTTTGAAAGTTTACGGAGCACTGGGTTTCTCAAAGACTGTTTATCATTGTTTAGACTGTTTTTGCTGTTAGAGCTGTGGCACAGTATAAGAAAAGCAAAAAGTCAGTAAGTGATGTGACAGAGAGAAATAAAGAAAGAAAGAAAGAAAGAAAGAAAAAGAAAGAAAGAAAGAAATTAAGACATTTGAGCAATATCACATGAGTAGTCGTGAGATATGGCTGTATATCGGCACCGCTGTGATTCGGCCATACAGTAGGTAATCACAATGTGCCGTTATACAGCCATGTGAAATTGTGTTCATACAACAGTTCGACGGCACGGGCGTGTAAATGAATAAGAAACAACAACGGAGTGCCTTTAAAAACTACTTATTTCCGCCATGGATTCAAATCTCTGTTTGACAGTTTAACAGCTGAGCCCAAGGCTTCATTTACACTATGCGTTTTCATTTTAAAACACATTAATTTTGCTACAGTTACGCCTGTCATTTACATTATCCCGACGTTTTCGACCCTCTAAAACAGAGACTTCCGAAAACGCTGCAGACCCCGTTTTAGTTTAAAAACCCCGGAGTTGCTTTTCAGCGTAAACGGACCAAAACGGAGACTTTTGAAAATGATGGCGTGGCTGTCCACATTCTCTGTGCGTATCCTTGATGACCGTGTAAACAATAACATCATGCTCGTTGTACCTGCCTGAATGGTCATGTGAAAGACTTTTGAAAATGATGGCGTGGCTGTCCACATTCTCTGTGCGTTTCCTTGATGACCGTGTAAACAATAACATCATGCTCGTTGTACCTGCCTGAATGGTCATGTGACATGCGTTTTCGGTTGTGTAGTGTGGATGGAGAACGTTTCTGAAATGCAGTGAAAACACAAGTGTAGATGATAATCGTTTTCATTTTAAAATGCCGTTTTAAACGAAAACGCACTAGTGTAAACAGGGCCCAAGCCTCCGTTACTAATCTGAAATGTCAGTTTAGAACTAGTAACAAAAGAGCGTTTAGTTGTTTCATTAAAACCTTATTGTATTACTGTATTAAAAGCAGCATATTATGTGGAGTCGAGTATTATGAGAGAGAGATGGACTGGGTGAGTGTGATTACCTGCATCTGACAGCATTCATTCTTTAGCTCGATCTCATATTCACATCAAAACATTAGTTTGAATGTCCATTGAGGAAAGGGATATTTGTATAGCCTTTTGTATAGCTGTTCACATTGTTGTTTTTAATGTGGCCAATATCATTGTGAACAGATCATGGTTCTGAACTGACCCGCATGCTCAAAAGAACAATACGAAGTGGGTTGCCAGGTTCTCACAACAAAATCCGCCCAATTGCTTCTCAAAACAAGTCAAAAACTACCTAAAATCTTTGAAGTGGCTCCCATGAGCGCAGAATCGTGATAAATGTTGATCTAGAGTGACGTAATGAATTCCGCATGAATTCCGATATGACCGTTCAGACTATGGTCGCATTGCAAAACATCTGACCTGTATGGGATTTAGTACCATATGAAAGTGGCACAAATTGGAATTGAAAAGATCAGATTCCATGTGGTTTGTGCTGTTCACACTGTCATGAGAAAAACAGATCTGAGTCACGTGTAAGCAAAAAATTATTAAATCAAAATAAAAAATCAGATTTGGGACACATTTGCCTGCAGTGTGAAGCCTTAGTCGTACTATCCTTTCATCTTAAGGATTTCCGATGACAGCGCTGATCACTGCATTTGTTGGCTGCGTCTTACAAGCTGTTGCTGAATAAAGTAAAAATAATTAGATAGTATGACAAAGACATCGCTTTCCTCGGAAGACATTCAAACCAATGTTCTATTGTGAATATGAGATTGAGCTGAAGAATGAATGCTGTATAAGATGCAGGTAATCACACTCACTCAGTCCATCTCTCTCTCATAATACTCAACTCTACATAATACAGTGAGCTGTTAATACAGTAATACAATAAGATTTTAATGAAGCAATTCAACGTTCATTCGTTACTAGCTCGTAATTTTTCCAAAAGTAAAATAATATGCAATCTTTATGGTGGAATTTAAATAACACAGAAGCTAAGAGGATATCAAGTATCACTTATAAGTAAATATATTGGTACAGGTTTTAATGGCAAGATATGCCAGGTACTGTAGGATGTCAAGGACAGAGACAGACTTTTTAAATGCCCTTCTGAAGAACTACAAATAACTGAAGCTTTTGCATTGTCAGTCACATTTATCCAAAGAAATGTATCCTGTGAGGCCACTTTATATGAAAATGAGCTGGTGTGGGTGTTACTGTTGATATTAAAGAAGCCTCTTTTGACTTACATATATTTGAAGAAAGGAAGAAAGGTTGATATATAGGCCTATATATCATCAAATATCATAATTTCTTTCTGACAGTGGAAGTTCACACTGAAATAGATGTTGTCCATCAAAACAGCCAGCCTCTGAAAATATTCATGACTCTGTTGCTCTGCATTACCGGGCCAGTCGCCGAGGTGGAAGTGTACTCCTGAGGTGAAACTGGACTGATTAGCGTCATTAAAATACAATTCATCAGCTAAAGTGCTGAGAGGATCAATTCATAAATGTGTATGATTACTTATAGCTTAGAGAATGGGGAAGTTAAAGTGATGTGTGCTTTTGTGTGGCTTGCATGAAATAATATTTTCTCAAGGACAGTAACAAACACTACCAACCACGGTCAAAGTGTCTTCTAAATGGCATTGCAATGGTATCTCGTGTTAACTCAAAGGCCTGGAAACCCTGATAGTTACATTGATTCATTATATTTTGGTAGTCATGCGCAGAAACACCTTGAGGCTCAAAACCAATACAAATCATTGCAGACTATAAGCTGAATTCAGTAACTTAAACTGACAGCTGGGCAGTTACTAGACAAATGGTATTATTCTTAGCCTTTTCTTCCATTTGTTTCTTAATCTTACTCACGTACACATCTGGCTAGACAGAGTGAACTTGTTGGTCCTCAGCACCAGTTATCGACCAACCATCTGGAGCCCTGGAGGAAATCCCAGTGGGCCAATCCACCTGGAGTTCCACACACACACACACACACACACACACAGACACAAACACACAAAACAAATGTACATATATTTATATATTTAATTCTGGCTCACACCATTTGACCAAATGATTTAATTTATCAGGGAAATGCAGTGCATGGGACAGTTTAGAACGATGGAAAAGGCACTTAACCTCAGGTTAAGCCAGGGGGACTTAAAGGGATAGTTCAACCTAAATGGATTTTCTTACCCTCATGCCGTTAAAAACCTGTATGACTTTCTTCTTGTGGAACACACAAAAACAAAACAAAAAGATATTGTGAAAAATGTTATTTCCAATTAACTATGTTTGTAACGGTAAAACATTCACATTAAACCACCTTTTTTCTTTTTTTTTTTCTCAAAGTGATTTACAATGCATATATTTTGTCAGTTTATGTATTCACTTGGAAACAGGCCCATGACCATGACAGTGCTATTGCCATCTCTACTGTTTGAGCTGCAGTAATGCTTGTTGGTAGAAATAGGACGGTTAAGAAGGTTCACCAAAAATGAAAATTCTGCCAAATTGCTCACACTTTTGTCATTACAAGCCTGGCTTTGTCATTCCACATTTCTATGTGGATCACAAGGAGTGGAATTGTGTACGTACCAGTCACTCTTTCCCATGTAATCATAATGAATTAAGGATGCACAACACCGCAGACATATGATAAAAGTTGTTTATGCTACTGTGAGATAGGCTACATTACAACTATTCTGAAGACATACCATAGTTCCCCTTCAGGAAATCGAGCTGCGTCGAAACGCTACGGGACCGCCTCCAGCGTGACCACACTCTGAATCACATGTGTAATCAGTCCAATGGATGGGCGAGACGTCACGGGCGGGGTGACGTAACGATCAGGAAGCTTAAAAGCACGTGCGTTGGAACCGGCGTCAGCTTTCTGTCATTCAGCAAGCGCTCTGTGTGTGTCAGTCTTATTTGGTGTTGTCTGTCCATTATCACTCTTTATTTTACCAATACGAGTGTAGGCAAACATACGGCGAGAGCCAGCAGCACCTCAGGCTGTGTGTTCTTCCCTGCCCGCGCTACATTTCGGGTGGGGATACACACAGTTTGTGTGTTGTCTGCTTTGGAGCAAAACACGCAGAGTCAGCTGACTGTTCGCATTGCGAGCGTTTGTCATTGTGTATGCTTGCTCTCCGAGGGCTCTCTTTGAGGAGGGAGTCTTCACTGGCGTTTCTCGCGGCACCGGCCCCGCTTTCGCCGAGGCGGAGCGGCGGCTGTGCTCGGGGGTTTCGCATATGGATCCGGTGGAGGGAATGTAGACGGGCGAGTCCCTATCTTCTTCCT
>NW_015544289.1:40168-41585 GCF_001515605.1 Sinocyclocheilus anshuiensis | reverse complement strand
CCCATGTAATCATAATGAATTAAGGATGCACAACACCGCAGACATATGATAAAAGTTGTTTATGCTACTGTGAGATAGGCTACATTACAACTATTCTGAAGACATACCATAGTTCCCCTTCAGGAAATCGAGCTGCGTCGAAACGCTACGGGACCGCCTCCAGCGTGACCACACTCTGAATCACATGTGTAATCAGTCCAATGGATGGGCGAGACGTCACGGGTGGGGTGACGTAGCGACCAAAAAGCATAAAAGCACGTGCGGTGAAACCGGCATCAGCTATCTGTCATTCAGCAAGCGCTCTGTGTGTGTCAGTCTTATTTGGTGTTGTCTGTCCATTATCACTCTTTAAATACGAGATACGAGTGTAGGCAAACATACGGCGAGAGCCAGCAGCACCTCAGGCTGTGTGTTCTTCCCGCTACATTTTACATTTCGGGTGGGGATACACACAGTTTGTGTGTTGTCTGCTTTGGAGCAAAACACGCAGAGTCAGTTCTCAAGGGGAGCATTGCGAGTGTTTGTCACTGCGTATGCTTTGCTCTCAGGGCTCTCTTTGAGGAGGGAGTCTTCACCGGTGTTTCTCGCGGCACCGGCCCCGCTTTCGCCGAGGCGGAGCGGCGGCTGTGCTCGTGGGGTTCGCATATGGATCCGGTGGAGGGAATATAGACGGGTGAGTCCCTATCTTCTTCCTTAACCACCAAATCCAGCGCCCGCTCTCGGGGTTCGGAAGCCCGCGCTGCGGTTCTTTCCCCCCGGTAAGAGGGCTCGACGCTCCACCTGTCTTTTTCCGAGGAGGTTGATGAGGGCGTCGATGAGCTCGCCAGTTGCACAAGCATCAGTTACACAAGCATATTATGCCTAATATTATAATGAGCAGCTTTACTGTGGAGTGGAGCTGTTTTACAGTCGCACAAGCATTATGTCAATACTATTATAAAAAGAAAAAGACTTGCGCAGTCAGCACTCGGAAATAAGGGGCTGATTGTCCTTCTCCCCGCTCAACGCTCTGCTCCCGCCAGGCACGCTCTGAGGAGTGTGTCCGTGCTTGCGAACTCGCGGTTCGGTCCCGCTATTGCTGAGGCACGGCGGCGATTCAGATCAAGGGGATCGCACGTGGATCTAGCGGATGGGTTGGAGATGGCTCGCCCTTTCTCCGCCTGCACTCCCTAGATCCAGCGCTAAACGGGGTCAACCCCACTATGGTGGGTCCCGAGCAGGCTCTGGTCATGGAACAGAAGTAGTTACTCTTTTGAGGAAGGAGGCCATCGAGGTGGTCCCTCCTCATGTAGCAGAGTCCGGGTACTACAGTCGGTACTTCACCGTTCCGAGGAAGCATGGAGGGTGGCGTCCTATTTTAGATCTGCGCCATTTGATCCGCTCAGTCAGGCGACTGAAGTTCAGCACGCTCGCACTC
>NW_015544289.1:39415-39730 GCF_001515605.1 Sinocyclocheilus anshuiensis | reverse complement strand
CGAGCGACGGATGCATCTTTCACCGGTTGGGAGCGGTCATGAGTGGCCGCTCGGCCCGTGGCCTGTGGAGCGGCCACCATCTCACGTGGCACATAAGTTGACTGGAGATGCTGGCCGTGTTTCTATCTTTGAAACACTTCCTCCCAGGCCTAAGAGATCGCTATGTGTTGGTGCGCACCTTTTTTATATATGTAGGGTCAGACATCCAGTCGAGGCAGGGGCCGAGGCCCGGGGAATAGATGCCTCACCCTGAGGGGTGAAGCAGACTTGGAGAGTCTTTGGCCAGGCTCAGGTGGACTTGTTTGCGACTGAGAT
>NW_015544289.1:37801-39325 GCF_001515605.1 Sinocyclocheilus anshuiensis | reverse complement strand
CCCCGCCTACTTTAGCCATTCCTGGCTCCCTTTTCTCTCGCCTTAGTTGTGCTCTTCCACACTAGGCAGGGATTTGCAAGTCTGGCGGCGTGGGCATTCTCGTTCCCGTAGCGTTTCGACGCAGTTCGAGTTCCTGAAGGGGAACGTCTCCAGGTTACGTATGTAACCATGGTTCCCCGAAGGGAACGAGATGCTGCGTCTCAGGGCCATACTTCCGGCATCCCTGCCAGCGCTTGCTTCACTCCTAGAAGCTGATGCCGGTTTCACCGCACGTGCTTTTATGCTTTCTGGTCGCTACGTCACCCCGCACGTGACGTCTCGCCCATCCATTGGACTGATTACACATGTGATTCAGAGCGTGGTCACACTGGAGGCGTTCCCGTAGCGTTTCGATGCAGCGTCTCGTTCCCTTCGGGGAACCATGGTTACATACGTAACCTGGAGACGTTTTCTTTGAAGAACAAACCCTCACAATACTCAATGATAATCTTCCTATTCAGTCAGAAGTGTTGTGCCTGCTCAGTTTTTTTTTTTTTTGGAACGAAGCATATTTTGAATAAAACATTGAAAAAAGAAAGAAAGATTTTTACTTATGATAATTAAGATGTATTATTATTGTAGGGATAATATTTTTTGTGCATTTTTGTTACATTTGCATTTTGAATCCACAATATATAATTTACATGATTTGTGCAGAACATGTGATGCATTGAGGGTTTTTCAGTTTGGGTGGTTGATGGTGTCACTCCAAAATATTATTATTATATATTTTTTAAAGATCAACATAAGAACACTGAAAAGCTCAACAATTTAAATGTGAGCCTTTTTCATTTTATTTCTTGTTTTTTTTCAGCTTATCATGTTTAAATATGTGTGCTTTGCTTGGGTACGCTATTTACGGCATATATAATGTATGTGAAAGAATGTGAGGTTTGGTTATCAAAGCTGGATCAGTTCCTGCAAGTGCAGTTATTTTTCTCCAAGAGCCCATTGAGGACAGCCTCAGGGAAGAAGAAGCTGATGGGAAGATATTATGACAGGTAGGTCTTGTACATATGGGCTTCCATCATCTGCCGGAAGGTAAAAAGCTGATGTCCAGGATGTGACAGATCTGAGGAGATCTTCTGAGCGTTATTTGAAGCTTTTATGGTGTTAAGCACCTTTACTGATGATATGTGGCAGCCAGTGATCGCAGGATAGATATTCTATAGTAACGGTATCCTGGTCTTAGAGCAAAAATAAATAAATAAATAAATACATTTATATTTGTCTTGCTTCCCAGTAAAATCTAAAACAATAAATTTACTTTAAAGGTACAATTGCATCATGTTACATTTCAGAAAGATTCAAGCTTAAAATAAATGAATGAATTAAAGGGGTCATATGACGTTGCTAAAAAAGAACATTATTTTGCCTATTTGGTGTAATGAAATGTGTTTATGCGGTTTACGGTTCAAAAAACACATTATTTTCCACATACTGTACATTATTGTTTCTCCTCTATGCCCCGCCTTTCTGAAACGC
>NW_015544289.1:33294-36975 GCF_001515605.1 Sinocyclocheilus anshuiensis | reverse complement strand
CAGACCATGTTTCTGTTTATGGTATTTAACACTGATTACTTTCCTGTGACTGATCAAGCTATTATATGAAGCAAGAATGAGTAACAAAATGCTTTCTTTGTGTCCAGATTTGACTAATGCAAAAACGTTGCTAAATATGTATTTAATAATGTCTAAATATATATCCAGATTCAAGTAACTAATTATGTGGGTATCCAAAGTTCCCAACCACTATAGGGAACACACAGCCATGTTTATATGTTTATTTATAGAGAGCTAAACAAAAAAAACGTGCCAAAAGTGTAAGCGCGGAAAAATGGAAGTCAGAAGCATGCAGATCATATTTATTTTGCGTTAGCATGAAGCTGCAGTTTCACAATACATGAATTACACTTACGAGTAACAGTAAAATGCTGCAAATATTTTTTTATTGCGCTTGAAACGCGATTTACACCTTTACAAAGCTTCTCTTGCGCATGCAAATTTAATTTACGCTTACAGTCTTATTTACACTTCCACAACTCTTACCCTGCGTATGCAAATCTTTTTGACGTCATTTTACCTTCATAAGTAGCAGATTTGAAGGAGAGATCTTGAGTGAGTCGATTTCTGGTGTCAGAGCATCAGATCTGTAGTAATTCAGTCCTGTAATCTTGTCCTTTTTTGAGAAATAACACAATGATGGGGGCCCCTACCCCTTTAATCGCCAACGCTAAAGTGCCCTTTAGGTCCAATGCAAAAGTACCCTTTCGGTCCGATCTAGGTGGCCCCGGAACACAATTTCTATTGAGGGGACCCCCACTTCTCCAGAACGTGACTTTTTACCAAGGTGGATTCCACCTGCCCTCGTAACACATGTTTCTGACCTAGTAATTTCTTCCCTGCTCTTCCAGAGGTCTGTACACGCCACTGCTTCTACCTGTTCCCAGATCTGTAGGCCAACACCATATTTTTGAGATCTTAGTTCTTTGTGGAACCCAGGTTTATCATTGTTGAATGTAATGATAGTTTTCTTGGGAAAGCACATTTCTTCACACAAATATATGAGGTCATCAGTGTAACCATCTTTTCATGTGCCCAAGTTTTTCATGACTTCCCAGTCAATTATGTGAAAACAGTCCTGAGGTGCTGTCACGGCATCTATGGACAATTGTCAACTGATAGTTCTGGAAAATTTTAACTGCTTAAGCTTTTGTCTGCATGTTGGGATCATCATGGTTATTGTGTGATCTGAGTTGCCCAAGGATAGAAGAGCGGAATGATCCTTTGGATAAAATGGATGAATACAACTGTTCCAATATATTCCCTTCCCAAGTTGGGCAGATCTTCTTTTTTTTTCATTTACTTGGGTAGATTATGCTCCATGCCAACATGGTTGAAATCCTGAGCAAGGAACATCAGTTTCCATGTACAGAATGTGAGTGATCAAGGTGACCTGCGCTGCTTGATGTTTGCCTGGGGGGGATATACACTCCAACATAAATAAATTAGTGGAAGTTTCAGGGAGAGTTGAACAGTCTGCAGAGAATGGTTAAAAATTAAGAGCACACCTCCACTTTTTGCTTTCTTGCTGAGCACCAAGTCATGGTTCTCATGAAAGAGTTGGAATTTTTCAGGTTGTACTTCCTCATACAATATGCAAAGAGTTTACAGATGATTGAACATTAGAAAGCTCTAATCCCAGCAATACTCATCAGAGTGTCATCACTATCAGACAAGTGCTACTCTCATTCTCTCTTTGTAGCAACCTTTGTGCTTCTTCTTTGGGACAGTGAAGGTGTCACCCTCTGCTGGTGATCTCAACAGGCAAAGTCATGGTTGCATTAGTCTCAGCCTCAGACCCACGGGCTGTTGGCTGAACATCTGATGCATATGGCACACAAAATTGGAAGCACTTCAGGAGTTTTAAAAATTGTCATCGGATTGGTTGAATTGTACAGGATTTACGGGAGACTTGTGTGTCGCATTCTTTAACGTTCCACCTGGAAACAAAGATGCCGTGATGCCAAACCCCCTCATAGAAGAAGAAAGCCATCGTGTTTACAACTGTGACAGTGAGTGCTTATCAGGGTCAAATAAACACTGGATTTTCAAAAGTATGTGAATTATGTAAATTTCACGGTATATACTCTTTAAAATGCATCCAAGAGTTTTACACACCG
Source organism: Sinocyclocheilus anshuiensis (assembly GCF_001515605.1). Classification (NCBI taxonomy): domain Eukaryota; kingdom Metazoa; phylum Chordata; class Actinopteri; order Cypriniformes; family Cyprinidae; genus Sinocyclocheilus; species Sinocyclocheilus anshuiensis. The sequence continues at coordinate 34,834 of NW_015544289.1, read as the reverse complement.
GTCTGTTATTGTGGGGACACGTCTACAACCCTAAATATGATGTGGCATAAAACAAAACGTGATTGGTAGCTTTACCTGTCAGTCATATGGCCCCTTTGGGCAGTCCTTAGCCATTCAAATTGGCCTAGGTCTATGCGAGACTATGGATGCATGGAAGAAAGAAAATCGAACCGATGTGGAACTAGTGTTACGGCATCTTCAAGTGAGAAAAGAATGGAACTTCATTCCATTTTCTGTATGATTTTCTAAATCCATTCCGTCTCTATTTAGATAATTTGCTCATTCATAAACACTCAAGAATGTATGAGAAATTTAAGATAATTAATATGGGTTAAGGTTTGGTTTAGGGTATAGTACTCACACCGTAAACATGACTGTAGAACATGACTACAAAATAAAGTGCTACCCATTTCACCTATGTTAACACAACAATGTGCAGTGATGGTTGATACATCAGCAAAGATTCATTTTTCTACAAATAGCATGGCTCTGACTATGCCTCTGTCATGCTTATTATAAATTTTGGGTATTTCTCTCTAGGCGGGTGCGATTTTTACATTATTACCACTTAGTGACTGCTAGCATCCCTACTGCTTATGCTATTATTTATTGTCATGCTAAGATGCTGAAGACTCTATGACAAGCTGTATGAAAAACAGCCTTTAATTATGGAGCAATGCTTGACATATAAATTCTTGCTTACACCCAGGGCTTGAATTGATGGGGGATACGGAGGAATGGGGATTTGTAGGTAAAAAAAAAAAAGAGATGAAAACCATCCCCTCTGTAAGACCACCATCACCCTTAGATGAATAATGTTGTGTATTATGTAAAAGTTAGCATGCAAATTAAATATTAAGTAAATTAAGTAAATATTAAATAATATTAAGTATGATAATTTACGAACTAATTGCAATTGGCCGTTAATCAATATTAGCTGCCCACAAGCTCAAGCAAGTTTTTGTCTTTTTTTTTGCGGAAAATGGTTGAAGCACAACTTTTATGTTCTTTAAAAAAAAAGACAACAGAATGTATGATATTTCCATGATTCGGGTTTAAAGACATTCCCCTGACATAACATTATTGTGCTGTATGTGTGGCTGTGAGGGACGGAGTGATAATACTGAGAGATGGCGTTATCGAGTACATTGCTGACATTGCGAAAAACAAAAACAGTCCAAAAGCATTCACTTCGTGATTAATTCAATTCAATTCAATTCAATTCAAGTTTATTTGTATAGCGCTTTTTATGATACAAATCGCTGCAAAGCAACTTTACAGAAAATTAAGTTTCTACAATATTTAGTAGTACCTTATCAGTGGTGACTGTCAGTTTATGTACATATGGCAGAAATGTATGGAAAAATCAATTAAAGACATAATCAAACAGACGATGAACACTATTAACAGCAATTATTATATGATGCAATCAAACTTATAGCAAAATGTGGTAGTTCTGTACGTTATTTCAGGGTTGGCATCATCTGAGGTCCTCTGAGGGGTCTGCATCATCTCTTCTCAGGTGTTCTGGATCCAGACT
>NW_015544289.1:29056-29368 GCF_001515605.1 Sinocyclocheilus anshuiensis | reverse complement strand
GTTTACCCCAAGCTAAAGAATAATCATGCACAGATCAGATTTGATCACATATAACTACAGTCCAAGATTATGAGATGCATTATTTGAATGCCTGGCCAAAGAAATGTATCTTTAATCTAGATTTAAACAGAGAGAGTGTGTCTGATGCCCAAACGTTATCAGGAAGGCTATTCCAGAGTTTGGGAGCCAAATGCGAAAAAGCTCTACCTCCTTTATTGGACTTTGCTATCCTAGATACTACCAAAAGTCCAGAGTTTTGCGACCTTAGGGAGCGTGATGGATTGTAGCGTGGTAGAAGACTAGTTAGGTACG
>NW_015544289.1:27975-28333 GCF_001515605.1 Sinocyclocheilus anshuiensis | reverse complement strand
TGTCTAATATAACACCCAGATTTTTGACTGTAGAGGAAGTAACAGTACATCCGTCTAGTTGCAAACTGTAGTCCAAGAGATTCAGTGTACTGTTTTTTGGTCTACTAAGTACTATCTCTGTCTTATCTGAATTTAATAGGATAAAATTATTGGTCAAAAAAAAATATTTTACATTTTTAACACACTGTTAACTTAGATCATTTAGAAGTTTAATCTGGTCTCGTTGAGATATATAGTTGAGTATCATCAGCATAACAGTGGAAACGAATCCCATATTTTATAATAATATTACCAAGGGGCAACATGTATATTGAAAATAGCAGAGGACCTAGGACAGATCCTTGTGGCACTCCATATT
>NW_015544289.1:27569-27951 GCF_001515605.1 Sinocyclocheilus anshuiensis | reverse complement strand
CATTTTTCTGGTTTAATCACGATCAGATTTTTTCTAGATCCTGCATTACATTTATATTTTGATCTCACTATTCGGGGAACAGACACAGTCTTAATAGATTGGACAGTGCAAGTACTTCTATCATTTAATGGGTAGAACAAAAGCCATCATAGCAGTTATTTGAGAATTGACTTACTAGTCATATGAAGTGTAGTGTCCTGGAGATGTTGTCCGGCAGGAGTTTCGCTCCGACTCTGCAGGGGGTGCAGGCCATCAGCGTGAAAAAGCCTAGGACGCTCCCAGAAAAGATTCAAATTATTAACAAAGAGCAGTTTCTGTTCTTTACACCATGACAATAACCATTCATTTAAAGCAAAAAGCCTACTGAACCTTTCATGTCCTC
>NW_015544289.1:24453-26336 GCF_001515605.1 Sinocyclocheilus anshuiensis | reverse complement strand
AATTATTAACAAAGAGCAGTTTCTGTTCTTTACACCATGACAATAACCATTCATTTAAAGCAAAAAGTCTACTGAACCTTCTGTGTCCTCGTCGATACATGGGAAGCGGTCCTGACACGATGATCGTCGTCGCGGGCGATGTGCTAAGCACTGTCTCGATCAGGCTCCTGAAGTCCCTTAGATTAAGTCTATTAGAATGCAGTTAATGCCCTTACAATTCAAGTAATGAAAGACAAAAATACCCCTGTATGAGTTATTTTACACAAGCTAGAGAGCTTTCCTTAAAATCAGCATGTGCGCGTGATCACAATTATGTCATTAATCTTATACAACAGCGCAGAGCAACACTGTGGTGTTTCAATCCTCAGTGAATCTGTTTTTGAACAATTTGCGAGAGCCAACCATTCAACTATCCATTCATAAAGATAGTCACTTGCTTTGTTTCTAATAGAATCAGCCGTTTTGAACGAATCACTTGATTTGAATTTGTCAATTCATAATTTATTAAAAAAGGGACTTGCTGCCACCTACTAGTGGTTTTTATTGTCATATTTATTTATCCATGACAGGTCTAAGCCAGCCAAGGTACCGGCACAAAAACACATTCAGCAACATTTTGTTTAATTATTGTTATCAAAAAATAAATAAATAAATAATTTAATAAAGCTATTTTCTTATTAAATCAAAATTTGACACATTTTGTAGTCATTGTGTAAAGTTATCTACAGTTTCCCTCGCCCCACCAAATAAATACTAGACCACAAGATCCCCTCTTATTTTTTTTATTTTTTTTCCGACCACTGCTTACACCTATGTTTCAAAAAACATCTTTACATGCCATGTCTTTCTCTACTGGGTTATACTTGTTTAGGTCACTTCAAGAAACCTATAGGCCAGGGTTAAACTGCAAAATGTACTGTGAATGAATTAATGAACGAACGAACAAACCTAAAATATTTAGACATAAATATTATACATACATATATTTAGACAAATAAAATTATATTATTCTATGTTGGAATATAATATCTGTCTTATATCATGATAAGACTGCATTATCCTTTATTATTATGATGATTATTATTATTATTAGTATTATTAAACAAGGAAACTTTGTTTCAAGGTGAGTTCATTTTAAGTTTTCACTATTTTTACACATCAGGGGAAAAGATAGTGGCTCTAACGTCTGTGGTCATGAAGTCTTTTGAAAAACTGGTGCTGGCCCACCTGAAGGACATCACTGGACCCTTGCTGGATCTTCTTCAGTTTGCCTACAGAGCAAACAGGTCTCTGGACGATGCAGTCAACATGGGACTGCATTATGTTCTGCAACATCTAGACAGACCAGGGACTTATGTGAGGATCCTGTTCGTGGACTTCAGCTCGGCCTTTAACACTATCATCCCAAACCTCCTCCTGCCCAAACTAACTCAGCTCTCCGTGCCCACCTCCGTCTGTCAGTGGATCAACAGCTTCCTGACAGACAGACAGCAGCTAGTGAGGCTGGGAAAATACACATCCAGCACCCGTATAATCAGCACTGGAGCTCCTCAGGGTTGTGTTCTCTCTCCACTGCTCTTCTCCCTCTACACCAACGACTGCACCTCTAAAGACCCCTCTGTCAAGCTCCTGAAGTTTGCAGATGACACCACACTCATCGGCCTCATTCAGGACGGTGACGAGTCTGCTTACAGTCAGGAGGTTAAAGAGCTGGCTGTCTGGTGCAGTCTCAACAACTTGGAGCTCAACACGCTCAAAACTGTGGAGATGACCGTGGACTTCAGGAGAAAACCCCCTGCACTCCCCCCACTCACCATCATGGACAGCACTGTGACTGCAGTGGAGTCATTCAGGTTCCTGGGCACCACAATCTCTCAGGACCT
>NW_015544289.1:19381-23576 GCF_001515605.1 Sinocyclocheilus anshuiensis | reverse complement strand
TTTCCTCAGCGACCAGCACGGATCAGCTCTAGGCATGACGAAGCGGATATCGTCCTCTTTTGGAAGACCAAACAAAGTAGTTTCGCTTTCACAACGAAGCACACAACGTCTTTACGACATGGCGGCGGAAACAACAAAACTGCAGCGAGAATAAAAGTTACGCCTTCTTTCTTTGCGTGAACATTTGGGCGGCGTTATGCAAATCTTCCCACATAGTGACCTAGATATGTGGGGGCGTGTTAGAACGAGCCGTTTTAGGTAGGTGTGGCTGACTCTTAACTTTTATAAAGAATATCTCTTTGGATTTGAGACTTTAGTCTTTGCAACTTTACAGATCTTCTTTATGCACCAAGAGCTTGTAACACTCCAAAGAGAAAGGAAAAATTGAAATCGCATCAAATGACCCCTTTAAGTGATCGGATTTATATCCGTCTCGAATGCGTTTCGGAGGGCATTTACACCTGGTCTTTTCATGATCGGATAGCTATCCGATCAGAAAAAACGCATGAAGTGACCAGGTGTAAACAGGCCCTAGGACTCCCTGTGAAGTAATCACACAGTGCTGGATTCTGTACATTCTACTATGACATTATATTATCTTTTTTAAAGACTAAAAATTATTGGATGTTCTTCAGTAGTGACACATTATGGCTAGTGTTCTCTGTACTACAGACCACCATCTATTGTCTGTGTTCAATCCATTTACAGCAGGTGTCCATAATGCCATCAAGTCCTGACAAGCAGCCAGGCAGTGTTTCGCTGTCTATGGGAATTAAAATAATTAAACCATCTGTTTTATTCAGGTTGGCTGATGTTGATCAATCATAACACTACAGTTTGCTGAAAAAAAATAATAAAAATTAAATGGTTTGGACAAGCATGACCTTCCATGCTGGTCCGAGCTAACTTTTGCTGACCATTCAAAGCCTTGCTGGAAAGCTTGTTAAGAAGCTTGGTGGGAACACCAGCATAGCATGTTCATTTATCACACACTGGTATGGTATTTATGAGTTTGTGCACTTGTGTGATCTTAACAGAACCCCTGAAGTTTAGAGTTGCTGGGTAAAGTGCCTAGTCCCTGCATAGTCCCTATATCACCTGGGGTAGAATGAGGCATGGTACCTTCAATAGACAAGCTGCCTGGGCCACAAATTGCTGACACTGTTCCATGACACTGGCATTTAATCTGCCAGCGTGACGCCCGGCACCAGATCTTTCCCTCCGACACAAGTTGTCCATTAGCTTCCCATGCCCTTAAGGTAAAATGACACCAGTCGAGAAAAGCTAATGCAAGGTGCCAAAGTCAAGGTAATTTATGTGTGTTACTCATCCTTTAAGCTTGACAGCTTTCAGCCCAATAACATTTTCCGAACTAAAATTACATGCCAGGGAAGATAGTAGAAGTAGAGGGTTGAGGTATAGCATATTCAGTGATTGGTAATAAACCAATGTTGTGAGACACCAATCACCACTTAGAAACGTTGCTTATTACTGGAGAAGCAAAAGAGCATGGAGTTGTGAAAAGAAATGACTTATTATTTGAATTTTTTATGAAATATTATGTCAAACATCATATTTGACTTCTTGGAGGCAGACTTTTTGGAGACATGGTGAAGTCAGGATTGAATATACATAAGAGCAACTGAGATTTGAGAGCTATGACACAGAGGAATTTTTTTTTTTTTAGAATAATGACTTAAATTTCAATTTCTTCCTCATACAAAGTCTTCAAAACTCTGATTATTGCATTTTATGGACTACTTTTATCTTACTTGTGCTTTTTGTCTTTTATAGAATTAAATGTCTAATATATATATATATATATTCATATATCATCCATCCATCCCTCTGTCAATCCATGCATCTATCTATCTATCTATCCCTCTCCCCATCCATGTATCAATCCATCCATCCATCCATGCATTAATTCATCCACGCTTCCTTCTTCCTTTGCACAGGCATTCATTAACATTCAGTTGAGATGCTGAAATACTCCAGGAATTCTGTCATCACTCTTCTGTAATTACTGAATGTGGGCATTTTGACAAGCTAACATGGCTGCCTTTGATGAACTATTATGGATGTGGTCACTAATTAAACCTAAAAACAGTGACAATGTGCTGCCGTTAGGCCCATTAGTGGGTGCCAGAGGGCCTCTTTCTCTCGAAAACGGATTAATTCAAATCCAAAACTCCAGATAATTGGCATCAGAGATGGTGCAGTTAACACCTTTGTCTAAGAACTGCTAAGACAATTCATCCAACCATTCATCGTATATTTTGTCGTGACCAAAAACCATTATGGCTGCATAGATAAATCTAAAGAGGGAGCAACATACATATGGCAGCAACTTACAAAAACATGTTTGTTCTTTACTTGTGTATAACATCCACAGTGGTTTACGATTTTATTTCCAGTTGATGCGCTTGTGAAATATTTGTTTCAGAGAGTGCTGGGAAGTATGGAGTGAGGACCTAATTGATTTTGTTGCTTAGGGAGGAAACGTCTTTTGGTAGAGTGTTTTTTCATGTGAAGGTATGACTTCAGTCAGTGCAGGTAAACTCTAGCTGAGGCAAAGTTGTGATTCCCGCATGGATGAAACAAAGTCACTGCAGTTGGGTGCAGTTCTTATATAGCCACTGAGCAATTCCATTACAGGTTTCTCAGAGAGGTGCTGCACTCAAATCCCCAAATGTCTGGTTGCAGCTGTGATGTTTACAACAGGCTTTATTTGATCAATTGTTCAAGTGTCAAACTCTGAATTAAATAAATTGCACTTGCGGTACATCTCCCAAAGCAACAAGGGGGTTTGAAAATTGCGTCTAATTTAGCTTTCCACTTTTTTTCAAGTAATACGTTTTCTTCAGAAATTAGTGCCATCATTTGTGAGGATTCTCTGCTTTATCAGTGTCTGCTGCTTTAGACAGCCTTGGAATTGTAAACGCTATATTTACTCTTTGCAGGCAGACTGTCCTTGAAGGACTATGGTGGTCGTGCTCAGAATTGAAAGGTTTCCTTTGAGAGAAAGAAGGTAGATAGGGTGATTCTTAATCCTTTTTTTCCACCCATAAGAAAGCTTTAAGAGCACCATTTATTAAATATTTAGAAAACACCATTCCAAATATAACAAAATATTCTAAATGGGTATTAAACTAAATTTAAGCTGTAAATCCACCCTTGGGCACTTTGCACTCATTGCAGGATCGGGTCGTGGGGTCAAGGAAATACATATACTCAGAAATCAAATTTTCTGTTCATTTCTTCTAGTACACCACACATAAATTAGCCGTGGTGAGTCAAGCAACTAGAATAAAGAAGAGAAAACTGAAAAAAAAAAGATAATGTTTATTTTACCATGTTAATGGGATATGTTATCATATGCTACATGCAAATTCATTGAATGAAAAACTAAATGTTCAAAATATTTATTTACACCACAGTACTGAAATCTATTGGTATTTAAAAAAAGGGGGAAATATCAAAATGAAGACACATGATGTTTCAGAAGTATGAGGCAGTGCATAAAGGGAGGCCTCTTCGCTATCAAAACTAATGGCCTTTTCCATCTCCCTGACTGCTGTTTGTCCTGCAGAAAACTCATATCGGCCACACGTGAGACAAATCCTAATCTCCTCTGACATCTTTGAAAGGTAAAGAAGGAAGTTGTTTACAACAGCTCTATGAACCAGTGTAACAGGCTGTGGATGCTAACATAGTGGAACAGCAGAGGTAATGATCTGACATCAGCATGCAAGGCTGCTCTGGCCAAACACAATTTTGAGTATGTAATCAAACGTGACAGCAAACAAGTCAGATATTTATAAGAATCCTAATGTTATGTTCTCTACTTTGACATAGATTTATTCAGATGTAAAGTAAACAAAATCGATAGAATTCAAAATACACAGTGCATCTCAAGTGATTTGTCAAGGACATAGCTTAAATTTTTATGCTAAGGTGTACTTTTAATATTACAATTTTTATTTATTTATTTATGTATGTACAGGTATGTATGTATGTATGTATGTACACTGAACAAAATTATAAATGCAACACTTTTGGTTTTGCCCCCATTTTTCATGAGCTGAACTCAAAGATCTAAGACTTTTTCTATGTACACAAAAGGCCTATTTCTCTCAAATATTGTTCACAAATCTGTCTAAATCTGTGTTAGTGAGCACTTCTCCTTTGCCGA
>NW_015544289.1:16975-17749 GCF_001515605.1 Sinocyclocheilus anshuiensis | reverse complement strand
TTTCCTGCCGTTCCCAGTGTTGGATGTACCATGTGTATATTTGATTAAAGACTGTTTCGTTATTCCTCGCCTCCATCATTCCTCGCCATCACAGATTGTGTGTGTGTGTGTCATGTACACTCCCATACAATTCAAAAGTTTGGGATCAGTAAGATTTGTAATGCTTTTTGAAGAAGTCTCTTCTGCTCCTCATGGCTACATTTATTTGATCAGAAATACAGAAAAAAAAATCTGTAATATTGTGAAATATTATTACAATTCAAAATATACATATATACATATTTTATTATTTTAATATACTTTAAAATATAGTTTAATCTTGTGAATGTTCTGCATCATTACTCCAGACGTCAGTGTCACATGAATCATGATCCTTCAGAAATCATTATAATATGCTGATTTATTATCAATGTTGGAAACAGTTTTGCTGCTTTTTTTTTTTTTGGAACCTGTGATACTTTTTTTCAGGATTCTTTGATGAATAAAGTTGAAAAGAACAGCATTTAAAATATAAATATTTTCTAACAATATAAGTCTTTATCACTTTTTATAAATTTAACATCCTTGTTGAATAAAAGCATTATATATTGTCATGTATATTGTTACAAAAAATTTATATTTTGAATAAATGCTGTTCTTTTTAACTTTATTCATCAAATATTCCTGAAAAAAAGCATCACAGGTTCCAAAAAAATTTATAAATAATCAGCATATTACAATTATTTCTGAAGGATCATGTGACACTGAAGACTGGAGTAATGATGCTGAAAATTC
>NW_015544289.1:14887-16894 GCF_001515605.1 Sinocyclocheilus anshuiensis | reverse complement strand
TGATCTTCAGAAATCATTCTGATATGCTGATTTATTATCAGTGCTGGAAACTGTTGCTGCTTAATATTTTTTTGGAACCTTTGATACTTTTTTCAGGATTCTTTGATGAATAAAAACTTAAAAAGAACAGCATTTATTCAAAATATAAATATTTTGTTAGAAAATAACATTCAAAAGTTTGCGGTTAGTAATTGTTTTATTTCTTTGTTTCTATCTTTCTATCTTTCTTTCTTTCTTTCTTTTTTATTAATGCTTTTATTCAGCATGTCTGTGCAAAATGTATTAAAAAAGTGATAATAAGACTTATATTGTTAGAAAATATTTATATTTTAAATAAATGCTGTTCTTTTTAACTTTATTCATCAAATATTCCTGAAAAAAAGCATCACAGGTTCCAAAAAAATGTATAAATAATCAGCATATTACAATTATTTCTGAAGGATCATGTGACACTGAAGACTGGAGTAATGATGCTGAAAATTCAGCTTTGCATCACATAAATAAATTATATTTTAAAGTATATTAAAATAGAAAACCATTATTTCAAATGGTAATGATATTGTACAATTAACTCTTTTTAAACGCAGCCATGGGGGGGATGTATGATATCACTGATGCAGTCCAAAATGGGAACAGCAACTTTGAGATGGAGTCTGATACAAAATATGAAAGTTTTAATGTTTTCGTTAGGTCATCATAAGGTTTTGTTTATATATCCTTAACATTTTTGTATAATATTTTTTCACAAAAATATAACTTATTTGATAATTATTGTGTGATTATTAGTGTATACTACTGTTATGGCGTTACAGAAGCATTACACCCTGCAAATGAACCCTTAGATGCGCTCTGCATTTGATCAGACAGTGAGTAAAATACCTCTGCTAGCCAAGAGTCCAATGTTGCAATATTACATTTCCCAACAATTTACTTCTGAATTAGAGGTCTCCTATAACAACTTTAAAAAGGTGGAAAAAATCCTATACATAAAAATGTGTTTTTACTGACCACCTTCTCGGTTTAGTAGCTCAAGTGTCATGGATGGACATTTTTAATGACATACTTGCTGCCAGCCGGCCATTTTCAGTTACAGTGTCCACAAAAGGTATTTGGAGTCTTAAGGCATATTAAAGTGTCACAAACTGAGAAAAGTGAAGCTAGTTTTGAGAAAATGTCTTGCAACAGGTACTTGCAGATTCTACTTTGTTTTTGTTATGCAACACAATTTATTAAAAAAATATATGTTTTTAAGTGTGATTTCGTTGAGTTCAGCTCATGAAAAATGGGGGCAAATACAAAAGTGTTGCGTTTATAATTTTGTTCAGTATATGTATTTATTTATTTATTTTTTACAAGGCTGTGCCTTGTGGATAAAATCTCTTTGCAAGTGAAATGCCTCATCCTTTAATAACAGCCACTGTGCAATGTCACTATTATATTGTGCAATGTGCAATGTCTCTATTATTATATTGTCACATATTATATTGTGACAAGTTCGCCAAACAATTAGTGAAATGTGTCACAAACTAAAGGCCAGGCATAATGTAAATTATAATTGACATTATAGTTATTCTGGAATAATATTATACACGCTATTTCATTTTCTCCGATAATAGGAATACTAATATATACCCTATTCCCTCTCTTTGACTGGACACATCACATTTCTAAATACTGAATAGGTGTCCTTGACATGCTGCTGTTGATGTGTTTAAGTGTTCAAATGAAACAGATTTTAAGCCACTGTTTTAATATTACAACAATATTTTTAGCCTGATTAAAATCTGCTCTTTTTTTTCTCTCTCTCTCTTTCTCGCTAAGACCACATTTACACAACTAATATGTCCTATTTCTCAGCCTTGCAATGCTGTTGAATGCTAGATTTTAAAAATAAGCCTGTTTACCTGGCCATGAACCCACACAACCTGCAAACTTCCCTTGAAGGGCATTATATAGTTTTACTGAACTGGATAAAGCAACATTCAAGTAAGTAAAGTGCCAAATGTA
>NW_015544289.1:10682-14611 GCF_001515605.1 Sinocyclocheilus anshuiensis | reverse complement strand
AGCTTTGCATCACATAAATAAATTATATTTTAAAGTATATTAAAATAGAAAACCATTATTTCAAATGGTAATGATATTGTACAATTAACTCTTTTTAAACGCAGCCATGGGGGGGATGTATGATATCACTGATGCAGTCCAAAATGGGAACAGCAACTTTGAGATGGAGTCTGATACAAAATATGAAAGTTTTAATGTTTTCGTTAGGTCATCATAAGGTTTTGTTTATATATCCTTAACATTTTTGTATAATATTTTTTCACAAAAATATAACTTATTTGATAATTATTGTGTGATTATTAGTGTATACTACTGTTATGGCGTTACAGAAGCATTACACCCTGCAAATGAACCCTTAGATGCGCTCTGCATTTGATCAGACAGTGAGTAAAATACCTCTGCTAGCCAAGAGTCCAATGTTGCAATATTACATTTCCCAACAATTTACTTCTGAATTAGAGGTCTCCTATAACAACTTTAAAAAGGTGGAAAAAATCCTATACATAAAAATGTGTTTTTACTGACCACCTTCTCGGTTTAGTAGCTCAAGTGTCATGGATGGACATTTTTAATGACATACTTGCTGCCAGCCGGCCATTTTCAGTTACAGTGTCCACAAAAGGTATTTGGAGTCTTAAGGCATATTAAAGTGTCACAAACTGAGAAAAGTGAAGCTAGTTTTGAGAAAATGTCTTGCAACAGGTACTTGCAGATTCTACTTTGTTTTTGTTATGCAACACAATTTATTAAAAAAATATATGTTTTTAAGTGTGATTTTAGTTAAATACCAAATTCCATACTTCCATCATTATAGTGAATATATTACTGATTTCTGTTAGTCTGCGTGCATAGAGTTGATCTTATAGTTTGCAAACTTTACTTTAATTTTTAATTGTTTAGAAGAAATTGGGACATGTATAATTACAAGTTATATGATTCTTTCCTTGAAAGGAAAATAATGGATGATTGCCATAACTAACTGTGCATTGCACAATCCAGTAGATTAATTATTTTAGATGTCTAGGCCCATAATCTTGGCATACTAGCAATTTTTAGCACCTTTAGTCCAGCTCTACCTCAAAAGCAGGTCACTAACAGATTGGAGTCATTGTTGTAATGGTGTTGATGCATTAGTTTACAGCACCAATGCATAGAGTGATCCATCATGTTTGTCACTAGACTGATTAGTAAGTTTGCTAGTGCTTCCTAGAGAATCAGTCCCCTTCCCAGGGGGTCAAAATTTACCATAATCATCTTTTGTTAAGACTAGATATGTGCTGAGTTCAGACTAACAGCTGTCCACCAAAATTATTTTGCCCATTAAATGTAGAATTGTGCTAATGCTCCTAATGATGAGTAGAGTTGCCACCTTCGATGTGGAAAAATAAGAGACAGATACCCCCAAAACCCCAGAGGACAAATAAGTGCTCTAAGACAAACAGTGCAGTTTGCCTTATACTCATTATCAAGGACAGGACAGACCCACTGATAGTTTGTATCCCACTCAAGCCTGTACTTCCACAGCCTCTAGCATTTCTCAGAACAAAGTATATTTGCTATGTGCAGAATGAGAAGTAGACAGAGAAAATCAAGAGCGAAAGAAGAACAAAGCAAAAGATAAACAAACTGGAGAAACGGCAGCAGTTTCTAAACTAATTTCAACCATCCAGACCTCTAGATGTAGAGGTAAACATGGCAACATTTGACTGTGTGAAGAGCAGTAAAGCTACTGTAGCATATGTTACCTGAAGAAGTTGATACTGTAATTGTACAACCTCACATCACAAGTCTGTGGTGAAGCCAAGGAAGTTATGATAACAGGAGAAAGCTACTGTGTCTATTAGCATTCCCATTCATTTCAATGGCAGTTGCTTGACTGGCACAATCCGCCCCTGCCATCTTTGCTCATCTAGTAGTCAGTGCACTGGTTTAGTCTTATATAATTTACAGTTGATTCAGTATCTATTAGGCATCCATGTTTTTAAGCCAATCATATCACCTGAGCTGTACAATACATGCCTGACACATCAATCTGGAGCCAAAGGAAAACAACAACATTACTTGGCTTTTATTAGTCGTTATCAAGAACTCATGAATCATGAAGACCAGGAAAAATATTTAATTCACCACGGTTTCCAGCTGAAATGAACACTAGTGACAGTAAAACACCAACGACTTGTATTCTTTTTACACAAATTGTTATTACAGGGACAGATTATTGATTAATAAAGACTTATTTTCACGTGGTTCCTTGCACAGTAGTATTTTATGACCTCAAAACACTTTAACCATAATGCATGATTTCTAAACGAATAGATTTTCAAGTTTGCATCACATAACCAGCTCCATATGTATAGCTTTTACGATATAGTAAATTTGCTCATCTCACCTGATACAGCACTGCACTTATTGCACTTGTACGTGTCCTGTGAAACACAGGTCACAACATTTGAAAAAAAAAAAAAAAACAGCTCAAAGGCTTAGAAGCAAGCTAATATGGCATGGTTGCTTCAGCAAATCAATTTTCTCACGTTTGCTTTTGTTAACATCGGTTATAGGTTTAGGGTACAGGGTTTACTGTAGGTGGTACATTATTTTCAAACACGATTCACTATTAACCCTTTAGCGCCACTCATCGGACATTTCATTTTTGAACTGCAGAGATATGTACAACCACCAATGTAATAAAACATTGCCAAATTCATGTTCATCAGTTTAGGATAAAACTGAATGTGCTTTTTAGCGACACTGACTGGACACTTCAGTTTGAAAATGTCCAAAACGTGCAAGAAGCAACATAATATTATTTTGCAGAAATGTCACCACAGGACAGGACATTGGTCCAATGAGACTGGGCTGATATGTCATTTTCAAGCTTTTAAGAGCCCCCCCCCCAAAAAAAAAACCCCACCACATCTAGTATAACATAGTGACATACAATCTTAGCAATTTAGATGTTGCTTGCAAACCATTTTATTTAGTTCAAATACATTTATGCTTTTAAATGGTGTTGATACAAAGTGAGCCTTGCTATCTAGCCAAACCCTGAGCAATGGGATGAAGCAGTTTGGCGGACTATGAATACCACAATCAAGTGAACTCTGATGAATTGAGCATGAGTTACATTACTTAAAAACAGTCACCAACTATGGTGCAAGGTAAAGCGACAAAAGTCATATTATCTGAATTAAGATAAATGCTTATTTTTACAAAATTCAGCTGTAAATGTGAGCAACATTACGAGTAGCTGTGTCAGTGTTGACTATAATTAGGGTTATTGGGCTTCTGAGCCCCTGAGCAATTAACAAAGTTATATGCTCCGATGAGTCATCTTTCTCTCCATTACCTGTGTCCAAATGGCTTTACTTTTAAAGAAAACCAAGCATGCCTTCAATCCACATGCTGATTGTAAAACATGGTAGGGCATCTGTAATGGAGTGGGCAGCTATCCTGTAGCAGTCATCAGGTGTGCTGTTTGCTCTAATGGCCACGGAATATTAGACATTTTTCAGGAACAGGAACAGAAAATGCATTTGATTTCAGGAATTAAAATGCTTCCATATATACATCTAACTCTGAAAGCAGTTTCCTGAACAGCAGGATGAAGTCATGGACTTCTTATAGCAATACCAGAACTGTTACACCTTTATTGGTAGTTTTTCTCTGAAAGAGAACCCGGCAGCTTCCTTCTCAAAGAGTTTTCTTGTTTTTAGTCATTGACTTTGAGCTCATCTATATGCTAATGTGCAACCAAAATATACTGCAGACATACATGTTAAACTGTACAGCCCTACTCCTCGGGGGAATATACTGCAGACATACATGTTAAACTGTGCAGCACTTCTCCTCGGGGGGTAACAGAATGAAAACTAAAATCTAGTGGCTATTTCAAATAAAAGGGCAAGCCTATCGATATTCTGTTTCAGCAG
>NW_015544289.1:7782-7922 GCF_001515605.1 Sinocyclocheilus anshuiensis | reverse complement strand
CAGGTTACTCAGGTTACTTATGTAACCATGGTTCCCTGAGTAGGGAACGAGACACTGCGTCCTCTAGGGGGGAACGCCTTGGGAACGCCTCGTCGTGACCCGTGTCTGAAGCATACATTGAAAAAACACCAACAACACGT
>NW_015544289.1:7560-7640 GCF_001515605.1 Sinocyclocheilus anshuiensis | reverse complement strand
CCTACTCACTACTCAGGGAACCATGGTTACATAAGTAACCTGAGACGTTCCCTTTCAAGGGAACTTCGTCCTCTAGGGGT
>NW_015544289.1:894-7511 GCF_001515605.1 Sinocyclocheilus anshuiensis | reverse complement strand
GCCCGGGGTAGAGCTCAAGGCTTGGAATCATAATGGATTCCTTTAAGGGGATACGACCAAGAACCTAGTATCACACTAAGTCTTGGCCTGTCACACAGGGGCTACCGCTTGCTCTTGCATAAGCTCTGAAAGGAACTGTCTCAACAGACCTCTAGTGGCCACACCCCGTTAAAGTAGGTATCCTAGGATTCCTAAGTGGAGTGGTGCCCAAGGTGAATGGGGCTTAACCAGCTCAAGAAAGGGCAATTAAAGCTGGAATGGCTAGCAGTAAATCTTTAGCTGAGGGGGCAAACACCCAACTCTCACACGAGAGGGGAGCTCGAGCTACCGCATGTTCCAATGCTGGAACAGATAGCAATAATTTACTTCGCTGAGGGAGCATAAACCCAGCTCTCAACGAGAGCAGGAAGATCAGACGGTTTTAATTATCTGTAAATGGCTAGCATATACCATATTAGTTTGTTTTGTTCCTGTATCTTGGTATACACAAATTAACAGCATAATGTTACATGGGCATCTTGCATAATTATCACCTCTCTATTTGCAATAATTGTAAAAAACAAGTTTTCGGTGCTCGCTACCTGATCAGGAGAAAGGCCCTCGCCTTTATCCAGGTCTTTCAGCAGATCAGCCTGATAAGCCTGGAGCACCGCCATAGTGTGCAACGAAGCCACAGCCTGACCTTCTGCTGCGTATGCCCTTCCATTTAAGGGCGATGTATCCTGGAGGTGCTTAGATGGCAAGGAGGGAGTATTAAGGGTCCTGTATCTTGGTATACACAAATTAACAGCATAATGTTACATGGGCATCTTGCATAATTATCACCTCTCTATTTGCAATAATTGTAAAAAACAAGTTTTCGGTGCTCACTCATTTGCTGTGTTATTAAAGACACATTTGCTATAAACACTGTTTACTAACTAAAGGCTATTACTGCCTCAAAAAAAACAAACAAAAAGAAAAACTGCTTCCTTGCGGATAATCGCACAGGAAATGGTCACTGGATATTACAAAAAGATGCGTTTATATCGCTTCAACAAATCACTCTGGTTTCTTTTTGCCCATGGATGCATTAGCATCCGATGACCAAGCTGGTGGTGATGACCACAGATATGAAAGTTGCATGCATTTTTTAATTTACTTTGTAAAATACTTGCAAAATAAAAAATGAAGTCAGCTCTGGCCCTGCACCAATGCTGCATTAGGGTAATGTCCTTCGAATGAGTGGATCATGGTCTACACTTCATCGTAATCACATCTGTGGTCAAGCAAGCCACCTCCATGCGACACAGCCAGCCTGTTATACAGCCTGACTCTGGTGCCAACCTATGGAACAACCAACTTGACACAAGCATGACTTATGTGAAGGCATTACCGACCCAGATATCCTTGCAGGGGACAGAACAAGTCTGGAGGCGGCAAACAGACCTGATTAATACCACTTTCTCAAGTCTCCCTTAATAAATTCCCTCCATCATCATGAAAGGCTGGCCAAAGTATATCCAACCATTTGCAAATCTCATTCATTTTATCTGTTCACAGCGAGAAGCAAACAGCATGCCAACTGGCCTCTTTTCTATCCGGGGCAACAGTTCTACTTATGGCCCCCTCCACTAGTGCAACGCTAATGCCATTAGCCAGGCGGAAAAGGAGAACAAATGTGTGTTCTGCAGCAAGGGAAGGGAAAACTGATTAAAATGAACAGCCCTGTTCCCCCAACAAAATTGTAAGAAATTTGATATTAGCACATTTCAAGCCTGGGATATTTCATTATGGAGGCCAGTAGGCATCTGAACCAACAAGTTTGTGAGAGTCAAGAGTCTTGTTTTTTTTTTTAATCACTATTGCAGATGTTTTTCAAGACTCTGTTTCAAGACAGAAAGTTTCTAACTCCAGTCATTACTTTCTTTTTTGAGTAGATATCTGCATATTAATATTTTATTCTGCATCCTTTAGAGCAAAGGTCACCTATTAGCAGACATGTGGCACAAATCCAGATTCAAGGTTGTTTTCACCTGGACTGCAATACATTTATCATAAATTAGGATGGTTATAAAGATGTGTAATCATATGTATTTTTTTATATATTTTTTATTTATTTATGCAGAGAGCCTGAAGCAGCACATTACACAAAAAAGTGTGTCAACTGGATCGAGTTAATTATTTCAGTGTGCCTGCTGTTTGTTTATTCATGCACAGCAGAGAGAAAAGGCCTGTTGAATGTTGTGACAATGGCACAGTGAGATGCCTTTAGAGTCGTCTACTTTTGCTGGTCCATTCATGCAGGCTTACTGATAATGCAACAGCAGGTAAGAGACATGACTATGATATGCATATGTATGTACTAAACATTTTTGTATTTTTTATTTTTTAATCTTAAGTGAGTCTTTATGTGTAACAGTTTAGTCACATTTAATTTGATCACTAAGGGAATGTTAAGATGTCATTATATTTTCTGTAAAGATGTGAATGTATTGTGAATAACACTAGAAACACACACACACACATACACACACACACACACACACAAACTTTATTTTCTACACTGCACAAATAAGTTTGTTTGTGTTTATTTATTTATTTAGGATATTATAGCAAGAATTGTTCTGAAATGCACATTTTATTTCATTTTAGTTGTTTAGTTATGTATACTTTTTATTGAGTATGTGTCACAATTCCTGACTTTTTTGAGGACTTTTTATTTGCGTCCTGTACTTTTGATAAGATAAATGCAACCTTTGTGAGCATAAAAATTGCCTTTCAAAAACATGAAAAAGTGTTACAAACCCCAGATTTATGAATGGCAGTCATTATTATTATTATTATTATTATTATTATTATTATAGAACAAGACTTGATTGACATGGGGAACCACTTTAAATAAACTAATGTTTATATAATGAGCAATGTTCCGCAGAGCCAGAGTGTTCACACTTTTTGGAAATTCAACCTTCAAATGTCTTATTGTTGTCTCTGCATATTAAAGTAGGACAGAAGAAAGTATTTTAACACTGAAAAAAATACACACATCAACTTTAAAATAGAGAATCAGCTAAAGGCAAGATAACTTGCTTAGATAAGTTGCTAACTCATTTTCAAAGATTTTATTACAAGAAAGGAACGCAGACACTCAATATACACTTAAAAGATGCTTCCCGTTGTCATTTGTCTATGAGAACACATTGCATTTAAAACTCAGTCTATGTCTCTCACACTTCAAAGGACAACAAATTGCCTGAGTGAGCATCTCGCCTTAACAACAAGCATTAAGAGGAGCATAGGAGGCTGACAGCACTTTCACAATATCACAGAGTCAGAGTTCGTTTGCCACAGGAATGCTAGAGGATATGCTTGACACACTTATTGTACCATAATCTGCATGCCATCTTTGATTAAGTATTTTTCCCTCAGCTCTTAAATTGAGACTGAAATGTAGGCCTGTACATACCTCCCTCCCCTGTGTTTTTGAAAACGACGTCGATCACAGAAACTGTCATAAATTATGAAACGCCTGTCTGAATACTGTATGAGAATCGCAACACATTACTTGGAATTCTCCATTCAGAGTCTTGGACAAGCAATATGCCGTAATCGGGTGACAACGCGACTTTAGAGGGAGTGAGGTACGCTGGGCATCTGAAGGGAATATAAACGCACACCTCGTTTCTGAGCACTTGTGGATGGCATAAAATAAATGACTAGAGATTTACCTCTTCAAACAAATTGAATTCAAGATGCACTCAAAACACTTCACTAGTCAAATGTGAAAAAAAATATTTTTGGAATGCGCAAAGAGATAATTCACCCAAAGATGAAAATACTGTCATCATTTACTCACTATATATATATATATATATATATAATTCTCATTAAAATGTGATTTTTAGTCATTTTTGAGGTTGATATCCTGGATTCATTTTTGGTTGAACTATTCCTTTAAAGCTCTTTTAAAGGGATGGTTCACCCAAAAATTTGCTGTTAATTTACTATTTTTTTACCCTCAGGCCATCCAAGATGTAGGTAAGACTTTTTTTCTTCAGCAGAATAATAAAGAATATTTTTAAGTGTAACCATTGTCCTTGGGCGATTTATTAACTGCACGTCTGTGGTTGGCATGTTTTTGAGCGTCAAAAAAACATATACAGAGAAATTGAAATCAATACCCATGGCTCCTGATGATACATTGAGGTCTTATGAAGCGAAACGATCAGTCTGTGTAAGAAAATTAACATTTACAAAATTATTACCTTTAATCCACAGCATGGGCAAATGGTTCTCAACACATTCACGACTGTCTGGAGCGCAATCTTCCTCTGTCGCATAATGACGTATGTGCGGACTCATACATAAGCTGACGCTGTTTGAGTTAAAACTAAGGGTGCGTCTCAATCAGCTCCCTAGTTCAGTAGTCAGAGCACTGATCAGGGAGTCGGCCATTTTAAGGGCTGTCTCAATCGCGAAATCCTTCCAGGCTGTGTTCCAGTCCGTTTTTTTATGCCCTTCACTCGCAAACTTCCCTCCGTCTCATTTACTCGGATGTACGCCATTGATTATGTTGCATGAGTGCCCTCTTCTGTCAGAACCCTTGGAATGGGCTGAACTGGAACGTCCTAAGCCCTTAATCACTTAGAATCAGCTATTCAGTTGGTTTATTGCTTACATTTTTCCCCTTACAAATTTGTTTGGTGCAGCATTCTATATGTATATAGGTATGCCTGTGCTGTTATAAAAGTAAAAAAAAAATAATTTATATATTATAGACTTGTTTGGGGTGGGGATAAATGAAACGCGATCTGCGATGATCGTGTTGCATTGTGGTCTATGGAGCTATTTATTAAGCGCGAAACATAAATCACACGAGCTAACTCGATATAATGACATGGGATAAAAGATTTGAAAACACAAACCAGAGTCACGTGACATGCTGTTGAACCCAGTCGCTCTCGAGTAGAGCTCTGTATGTTTGGCCCCTTTTTGCTGATTTTTTCATTCTATTTTAACTTTTATTCATCTATAATACTTTGCCAGATGTCACACAATCGGAAACAGCAGGATTTGTCGCCGTTGGCTTCTCCGATTAAGAAGAAATCCAAGCCACTGACCACGAGCGATATGGTGGACAAGATGGCGAACACTGTAACACACTTTGAGGACATTCTAAGAAATGTGTTGACAGTGATGCGGAGCCAGTTGGCATCTTACATGTCAGTTGTCCATCGCTATGCTTTAAACTGGATCTTCTTATAGGGGAGATGAGAGAAGAGAGGAAAGTCGTCACAGATCTCGAGCTCTCGCGCTCAAGCAACAGGTGGTGGATTTACAGGATCCGAATAGACAGCAATCTGCGTCTAGTTGGATTGCCTGAAAGATCCGAAAAGGATGCATCTATGGGCTATTTGAAAAGATCGCTACCGATATGGCTTCCGTCTTTGGCGGGTAATGAGATTGAAGTGGAACGAGGGCATCGCCTGTACACAAGGCTCTCCACAGATCTCGCTAAACCAAGGGTTTTCCTCTTTAAACAGTTGCGGTACACGGACAGGGAGCTAATTATGCAGGCAGCCAGACTTCATGCCCCGGTGAAAACATCCGACGGAGCAACGCTCTCTTTCTTTCCAGACTTTTCTCCGGTCACCACAAAAAGAAGTGCATTTGCGCCAATTAGGAAGGAAATGAGAGAAGCTAGCATTCAGAATTGTCTTCTTTATCCTGCAACACTGAAGGTCATTCTCAATCAAGGTGAACCTAAAATGCTATACTCCCCAGAAGAAGTTTTTCTCAGATCCCATTCATCCACCAACTCTCAGTGAACTTCAGCTGGGCATTCGCTGTCTAATCGGAGAAGAGATGCTTTAAGTGGTTAGGTGACTGTATCCTTCACTGTTCACTTTAGTGTTCACTTTAGTGTTCTTTTTTTTCTTAATTCATAATTACTAAAAACGTTTGTTGTATATACAGTATCGCTTACTTACCAGGCATTGTGTACTCTGGTTTCTGTCAGTTTGTAGACTTTCTCAAATTCATTGCTTTTTATTAATGCATGTTATTTTATTTATATATTTTATTTTATTTTATTTTATTTATTTATTTTTATTTATTTATTTAGAGATAATACCTAGTATAGTGCTGGGCGGTATGACCAAAAATTAATATCACGGTATTTTTCAAAATGATACCAGTTTCACGGTACATGATGGTATTTTTTTTTTCATGCATGACCGTGTGTTAACCATATTTTCTACTGATTGAGAGAGGAAATACTGCATGTTTTACAATTTTACTGTCATGATGAGTGAATATTGTAAAAAAATACCACACTATATAGTGACTAAACACGACCCCTTTTAATACGTTAACCAGGAGTCACTCTCATTTATAATCGCGGCATCATCTGATAAAATCAACATGCATCTACACTAAAGAGCGGCTATGCGGTTGTTTTGGCTATATTACTTTTTTGTCTCATGCAGCGCACTGCCTGCATCTGAGTAACGAACTAAAAAAAACAACAAACAAAAAAGTGCATGTGATATTAACAGACGAACTACGCTCATATTTATAATTCCAAACAATCAGTAAGCGACAGGTGCTAGGAAACGCTGTTTTGTACTCATTTA
>NW_015544289.1:0-283 GCF_001515605.1 Sinocyclocheilus anshuiensis | reverse complement strand
TCAAACAGTGTCACGTTCCGAACGTTGTTTAAGCGACATATACCGGTATTGCGGTATTTTAAAAATTCATATCATAGCAAAAATAAACACCGGTATTCGGTATGAACCGGTATACCGCCCAGCACTAACCTAGTCATTATGTGGTTATGGGGCCAAAGTTGGTGCTTCAGTAATGTGCAGGTTTTTGTTGACGCCACGGATCGTGTTAAGGGGGGCTGGCAGATCAAGTTTCCCTTTCAAGGGAACGAGACACTGCGTCCTCTAGGGGTCGCTATGGGGAATG
>NW_015544288.1:408-590 GCF_001515605.1 Sinocyclocheilus anshuiensis | reverse complement strand
CGATGGCCGTCTAGGTGATGAGGTCTTCACTGGGGATCTGTCTCTGGCGCTGACATTTAGGGCTGTCGAGGTCATCTCTTGGTCCTAATCCACCATCTGGGCTGCATACGTACTGGATCCGGGTGACTGCAGTGACCATCTGATCTGGATACAGACTGGATCTGGTGGCTACGGTGACCTCG
>NW_015544288.1:0-193 GCF_001515605.1 Sinocyclocheilus anshuiensis | reverse complement strand
GTTATATGTAAGCCAGGTTAAAGAGATGGGTCTTTAATATAGATTTAAACTGACAGAGTGTGTCTACCTCCCGAACAATGTACAGTAGATTATTCCAGAGTTTGGGCGCTAAATAGGAAAAGGATCTGCCGCCGCAGTGGATTTTGATAATCTAGGTATTATCAAATTGCCAGAGTTTTGAGAACGCAGCGGA
>NW_015544287.1:846226-849511 GCF_001515605.1 Sinocyclocheilus anshuiensis | reverse complement strand
AGTCCTTTGTTTAGCATAGGCCTTATGGGCCAAATCTCGCAGCTGATGGGTGGACATAGTCCGTGGGAAAGCCAGAACCCCCAAGTGGTGGCTCACTGTTGGGTGCAGGTGCCATGCAATATACCAGATATATTTGTAACTGCTCAATTATTGTCTAAATAGAGTAAAGGTCTTTAATTGTGTGTGTTTGTGTGTGTGTGTGTGTGTGTGTGTGTGTGTTAGTTTGCTTGGTCAGCCAGGCCCATCGGTGCCTGGCCCCGGGGGTCATTTACGTCTCTTTGGAATGTGTTTGAAATTCAATGGTCAGACGAGAGTGGTGAAACTGTTTAGCATCTCCTTGATAGTGGGGGGGAACCATTGGCCATTTAGCACCCATATAAGTGTAAAGTCTGTGACCAGGACTGTAATTTATATGCAAATGTCAAAAGCTAAAAGGGTCTCTTAAGCCATAAAACCCCAAAGATCATGCATGATTCTACGCAGACGCTACAGTTTCCTGGTTAAGGGTAATCATACCTGTGTGAGCTTTGCTTTGGGTCTTATCTTGGGACATTGTTATTTAACAATGACAGAGCATGATTTACAGTATCTATTAGTTATAAAAAAAAAGTTATATCATTATCAGTTTCAGTTTCTGCTCATGTCAAAATTATCTAAATATACTGTAATCATTAAAGAAAAAGCTATTTATCTGCAAAAAAAGAGGACTATATAACAGTCTCGCATGGGCACCAGACTGACATGAAAAATTATCAACCAAAGTTCCCCAATAACAGTTATAATTTAATGACTCTAAAAGCATCAAGTAAAATAACATTTGAATACATAAGTGTACACATCTTAATCATTATTTTCAAAAAGGTTTTACTTTTTTTCCTATTTTTTTATCAAACATCATTATCATGATTTAATCATTCATAAATGTCATTACATTTTTGAAGAGTCACACCAAATTATGTTTTACGACCAAATTTGCTCTTAAACCTAAACTCTCTTCTTTGATTCACACTGCAGTTTAGTGAACAAAAGCAACTAGTCCTGTGATGAATTAACGTTCCAAATTTGGTTTAAAGCAAAACAGTATATGAAAATTGATTGTATTCATAATTTTATGAGGGAATGAACTACTCATCCCATAAAGCACTGCAAATGACATAACTGAATTAAAAATATAAAACAATTCACTTGGTTGGTCTTTCATTATGATTAGTGTGAGTTTGATGAGTGTCAAACATGAAAAAAAGGGAATTCTACTGTGTGTGTGTGTGTGTGTGTGTGTATAAATATATAGTTCAGTCATGAAACTCTAGATGGCGCATTCTGACGGGGTGTTAACGTAACTGATGATATTCAGAGAGTTAAACGACTTGGCACAAGCTGATTGGTTCATGCTGCATATGCAGCCAATGAGCTTACTGCCTTGCATTTATATGGCTGGCTAGCATTCACTTGAGATTCCTGCAGCGCACTTTCAGAGTTCTCTGAAACTCAACAGCTAGATAAGTAAACGGTCTTCACTATGATTTCAGTGCATTATTGCGTTCGTCAGATGTACATTTTTAAACCAGAAAACATACAAGTGTAAAACTACGTGCAGGTTATTCGCGTGAGGAGTAAAACTACTGATACTTTTTGCTCCACTCTTACGTCTTGATTAGACACTGTCTGCCCCTTGTCTTCCAGGCCAGCTCATACCACCTCTTCTGCCCCTTGGCTATCTGATGTTCTCCGTGAGTATCGTTCTAAGCTCAGAGCTGCAGAGAGAGTATGGCGCAAATCACAAAATCCTACTGACCTTAATGTATATCGATCACTCTTCTCTTCATTCTCTGCTAATGCCTCCACTGCTAAAAGGACATACTATCACAACAAAATTAGCAATTCGCCTAACTCTCGCATGCTCTTTAAAACATTTTCCTCCCTCCTTTGTCCTCCTCCTCCCTCTCCTTCATCAACTCTAACAGCTGATGACTTTGCCACGTTCTTCATTAATAAAGTAAAAACCATCAGTGCACAATTTTCTTCGACTGTGTTGGATTGACTGCTTTGATGCGTTGCAATACGGTAGGGCATTGTTTTGATGCTTACATCCGGAAAAAAAAAAAAATTGTTTTTATTTATTTATTTCATTTATATATACAGTATATATACATATTTACCCATGTTAATATGTATCAGCCACTCCTCTCTTCCTTCTCTGTTAATGTCTCGACTGCTAAAAGGACATACTATCATAACAAAATTAACAATTCATCTAACTCTCGCATACTCTTTAAAACATTTTCCTCCCCCCTTTGTCCTCCCCCTCCTTCATCAACTCTTAACAGCTGACGACTTTGCCACATTCTTCATTAATAAAATTACAAACCTCAGTGCTCAATTTGCCACACCACAAACTGTCAAACACATCTTACGAGCAAACATACTATCGTTTTCATCCTTCTCTCCACTCTCTGAAATCTCCAATGCTTTTAATATCTTCTGTGGGCATTCATTTCTACCTTAACCGCGAACGGATTGCTTCAGATGCACATCACTAGTGGGGTTGTTTTGCAGTTGGTGTTTCACAGTTGTTCACAGTTTTATGTCAAGGTGAACCCGTATAACTGTCTTTCATAAATGTCATACTTTCAACAGCCTTACCTATTGCGTACAGAGATTTTGTGAACTCTTCAAAGCGAAATAGGCATTATTTGTTCGCGTTTCATTGTTTAATAAAGACGCTAATAGTAATTCTAAGTGCTTTCATGGAGCTGTAGCAGCAGTATGTATGGCTATTCAGATCGCAATTTTTAGTGAATTTAATAGCAGCAGAACGGCATAGCAAATTCAGATCCATGTTAGAAATAATATTAGCAGCAGTCTGCATATCAACCAATTATTATTGTTAATATAGCAAGGGCAGCAGAAAGTATTTTAGTTGCATGAAATTTCAGCGATAATGCATGGATGAGCTACAGCAATTCTAGTACTTTCGCGGAGTGTAGCAGCAGTGTCCATAGAATTTCAGAATGCGTTATTAGCTAATTATTGATAGCAGTATGAATAACAAATTAAATTATGCCTTTAGTAGCAGCAGCAGTAGGTAGACTGTAGTTTACATTTACATTCTGATTTATTCATTTTGCAGATGCTTTTATCCAAAGCGACTTACAATTGCTGAAGTTTCAGTGACTTAAAATGGATGGTATGTGAACTCTTCAAGCAAATAGGCATCATTTGCGTTTAGTTTATTTAAAAGGGGCTTATAGCAATTCTAAGTACCTTTGTGCAGCTGTAGCAGCA
>NW_015544287.1:844939-846109 GCF_001515605.1 Sinocyclocheilus anshuiensis | reverse complement strand
ATGAGCTACAGCAATTCTAGTACTTTCACGGAGTGTAGAAGCAGTATCCATAGAAGTTCAGATTGCGTTATTATTATATTTATTAATAGCAGTATGCATAGCAAATCAAATTATGCATTTAGTTGTGGCAGCAGTAGGTAGACTGTAGTTTACAGTGACTTAAAATGGATGGTATGTGACCTCTTCAAGCGAATAGGCATCATTTGCGTTTAGTTTATTTAAAAGGGGCTTATAGCAATTCTAAGTACCTTTGTGCAGCTGTAGCAGCAGTATGCATAGTATTCAGGTCGCATGTAGCTAATTTAATAGCAGCAGCATGCATAGCAATTTCATATGCTATGTTAGAAATAATATTAGCAGCAGGAAGTCAAATTATTGTTGCTAATATAGCAGCGGCAGCAGAAAGTACTTTAGTCGCTTGAAATTTCAGTGATAACGCATGGGGTACGTAACTCTTTAAAGTGAAATAGGCATTTTATTTCTTTGCTTCTTTAACAGGGCTAGGTCACTAGTTTAGTGAATTTTAATAGCAGCAGCACGCATGGCAAAATTCAGATGCAATGTTAGAAATATTAACAGCATTCTGCATGGCAATCCAATTATCATTGTTGCTAATATAGCAGTGGCAGCATAAAGTACATTTAGTTGCATGAAATTTGAGTGATAAGATAACGCTTGGATGGTAGTGAACTTTTTAGGTGAAATAGGCATTTTGTTACTTTGCTATTCAGTTCAACAGGGTTTATAGAACTCTTCAAAGCGAAATAGGCATTATTTGGTTGTTTGGTTATTTAATAAAGGGGCAGTAGCAATTCTAAGTATTTTTGTACAGCAGTATGCATAGTTATTCAGATTGCAGTGTTAGCAAATTTTATAGCATGCATAACAAATTCAGATGCAAGGTTAGAAATAATATTAGCAGCAGCATGCATTGCAAGTCATATTATTATGATTAATATAACAGCGGCAGCAGAAAGCGCTTTAGTCGCATACAATTTTAGTGGTAACTCATGGAGGGTAAATTAACTCTTTAAAGTGCAATAGGTATTTATTACTTTGCTTATTCAACAGGGCTTACAGCAGGTTTCGTGCAGCAGCAGTAGATTATCCTTAGCAAATTCTGATTTAAATATTATAACCACAGGAGCTCAAACAGCATATTTATACTAC
>NW_015544287.1:844435-844901 GCF_001515605.1 Sinocyclocheilus anshuiensis | reverse complement strand
TCATTAGTTAAATAAACCTAAGGGTACAGCACCCAGGTTCACATTGTTAAGCCACTAGTTAATTTATCTGGGATCCATTAGCCCAGAAACATATTTAACTCAGGTCACTAACCAATCAGGTACACACAGCAATAGTTCACTAGCGCTAAACCATTCGGCAAAGCCGGCCTAGGCTCACATAGATAGAAAACACACGGTCTCACGGCTCTCTAGAGCAGCAGCAGTACATATGTCTTGGCAATAGATCTGCTTGTTCTGGGGGGTTTTATCTTTTATATGCCTTCTGCCTTATAGGGATGATTTTAAGCATATTATTGTATTAACAGCAGCATACATATTTAATTGTTTTGTTTTCTTCTTCCAGCTTTGTTGGGGGGTTATTTTATATGCTATTTGCAGCAGCAGTATGTCTTAAATACTCATGGCACCGTATCGCCATATGCATTTGAAGTAGCAAGTTCCTTTA
>NW_015544287.1:800295-844358 GCF_001515605.1 Sinocyclocheilus anshuiensis | reverse complement strand
TCCTGTACTTGCTTGCAGCAGCAGCAATAATCTACAACTACAGCAATAACCAACAGCAGCAGCAATTCAGCAGCAGCGTAGCAGATCTGTTCCGCCAAGACCAAATACATTAACACTGTTATATCCATCACCATGCTAAAATCTTCAGAGAGTTGTCATGATTGAAATATATATATATATATATATATATATATTCTTCTGAAGAATTACATTTTATTATTATTATTATTATTTCAGTATAGATTTATCACCATTTTCCAAAATTTCCCTCCAAAATCAAATTCAAAATTCATTTTAATTCAGAAATTGGAAACATGCTAATCATAAAACATCACAGAAGAAATGTATTTAAGTCACTGTATGTGTGAAGTGCGTTTCTTGGCAATAATGTTGTTCCAGAACCAAAGCAAAAGATTGAGGAACATGTTCTACTTTGCAAAATCATGGTCACCCTAAAAGTCACTGGAAACAAACAGTCATCGTGTTTTATTCCTGAAGTAGCATTATGTTTATATCCAGAATTGTGCCGGACCGTGGTTCAACTGTCTGCATTTGCACATTGGTGTATTTTTAGCGTAGTGCCTTGGCGTTATTTTGATGGCCCATGTCTGGGTAACACCTGTAGGACAGAAAGCTCCCTACGAAGGATGTTTGTAGATGCAGTCGAGTCTGAGGTTTGCCTTCCTGACTCCAGCACGGCTGCTTATGGAAATAAACACGTGCCAGACCCCCAGGCTTTAGTACTCAGGCACTTGACTCATGCTGCGGTCACTGTTTGACTGCGCAGAAAGCAAACACTCAAGCCCTGCTGGGTGGCTGTTTGGGCAGCTGTAGAGACGGCCAACAGAGTTAAAGGTGGTGCCCTGTCAATGAAAGCCACAAACCTCAATTGTAGCAGAATGTTAGACTTATTGTGTTAATTTTATCTATAAACAGTGGTATAAAAATTACTGCTAACAAAAGTAAGTTAAAGTCAACATGAGTTAAAAAAGGGACACTGTTTCACTTCTTAACACATTCCCAGTCATGTTGGACACAAATTGTCAGAGCATTTTTATTACTTTTAACATTTTCTTCGCAACCTTTAATTACAGTTTTTTTTCTCTTTTTTTTTCAATTGTTAACAAGCATGGTTCAATACTGAAGCCACTCTAATTACAGTCTGCATAACATGAATATTGGCCAAACAGTTAATCTCACCTCCGAAACTCCCTCAGACCAACAAAACACTTAATTTATGTCTCAAAATAAGCTTTTTCCAACATAACACTGGCAACCATTTTCATTCAGAAAGCATACATTTCATAACACACTCACCTAAAAAACACTAACATCAGGGAGCATTACATAAATGATTTTTATTTTAAAAGTTTGAATGATTTTTCACATAGATCAGTTTTTCATTATAGAATAACAAGTTTTCACTTTATTGAATGTACTAAAGCATATGAAACAAGAATGAATCAGAAATGCTGCGATTATTTTGGACTATTGAAAATTACAGTAAAAAGGTGAAAAAAGAGGGGGGGGAATCCTGAAATTCCAGGGCTACAATGATAATTTACAATTTTTTTCAATAGCTAACAAGCGTTTACCAATACTTAAAGTACTTTTTCTAAACTCAGCAACTCACAACTCACCTACATCACACAATTAGCCAAATAGTTAATTTCCTGGCCAAAACCACATTTTGTTAAATAAATACAAACTCTACATTTCAAAATGCTGAATACCTTTTTCTACATATACTAACTCTATCAAAACACAGCAAACCCGATTCAAAATCGAGTCATTCGGTCAAAACATTAGCACTAGTTTCTATCCGAAAGAAACTTATAGTCAATCATAGCACAGTGAATGTCAAAATTCTAAAACTGATGACTTTACAAAAACTGCATTACTTGTCATGTTACAGTTCTCCCTGCATATAGACAGTATAAAAATCCATTGTTTTTTGTAATTTAGTTACCTTTAACTGAAACCCATTTTACATTTTTAAGTGTTGAATGCGTTCATTCTTGGCAACATGCGGTCTAAAATTGAATGAGTCATTATAGAAAAAAAATAGGGTCCCTTATGCAGAAATTCAATTGGAACCTTGATTGAAATTGCTCTCCAGTGGGTGGGGGTTGGATGTGGATGGTGCCCCCATGGTAGCTGATGCCAGTGATCAACAAAAATTCCAACATGCATGGTCTTTGGTTACTATGCAAGCTTGTTTCCGTCACAGAATAAAAAAGTAAAAATGGTAATTGTGGCCTTGTTATATCACAATTTGGGCTTCTATTCTTGGAATTGTGAGTTTACATCTTGCAATTCAGACTTTATCAGAATTGTGAGATAAATTCACAATTGCAAGAAATAAAAGTCACAATTACCATTTACTCTTTATATTCCATGGCAGAAATAAGCTTTCATAGGTTCCACATTTGTGAGCGGAAAAAAACAACAAACAAACATAAAAATGCACAGTCCAGCACACATTCTTACTCCTCTCCCCTATACCTCTTCTTCTCCCTTTTTCTGATCAAGCTACTCCTCTACCTCCTACAAATATTTATCTCCCTCTCCCAGGCATTATTTTTTCTCTCTTTGATTCTTTGTGTTGTTCTGCATCAAAAAAAGAAAAAAGAAAAAAACAATTTAAAGAGGTCTTTTTTACTCTATGTTGTTGATTTAATGGAAAGAGCTTCAACACCAGACTATTCCTCCAACTGAGACTGGAATCAGCTGTTTCTAAATATTTCAGTGATATGTTACTTAAAAATGCTTATCAGTTGTTACAATATTTTATACAGAGAGATTTCTTTCAATACTTTTGAGCTGCTGTTGTTGCAGAAGTAGAGGCTTTACACTATATTTAAAGTTTGGAACATTAGGTCTTCATTTTCTGACATGCTGTGTATAGCTTTTGTAAAAAAAAAAAAAAAAAGATGAGAAAGATCCATGATTTTGGTATGGGGTAAGCTTGTGTGAAAATAAAATTTAAGCATTTTAGAAACGTGTTAATTGACTGAATATTGTGTGAAAACAACACAAATTGTGTTAATGGTATGGTCACAACAGACTGATGTTATGCTAATTGTGTATAGAGTTTTGAAAATGTGACTACAGATTGGACAAAGGGATGTTAGCAATTGGAAAAAACTGTAAATAATACAAAAATGTGTAGTTGTTCATTAATTGTAAATTACTGAGGGTTCTAGTCCTCCCTCTCTCTTGCATTTGGCCACAAGTTCTCATCAACATCACATCTGATGTCTTCTCTGCCAGTGCATCTTGGAATGTACCGTCTAGAATGTCTAATCCAACCCAGGCAGTCTTCAGGAGAAATGTCTCCACACCCCGCCTCCAGTAAAGTCATCTGGTCATGTGGATGGTGGTCATAAACCTTCCACCTCCACGCAGAGAAAAGCTCCTCTATGGGGTTTAAGAAAGGGGAGTATGGAGGCAGGTATAATACTGACATCCTGGGATGTGCAGCAAACCAGTCTGTGACTGCAGCAGAGTGGTGGAATGCCACTTTATCCCACACAACAATGAAGGGAGGGGAGTTTTGATGCCCCTTGCTTCTCTCCTCTGCTGGCACAAGTCGATTATGCAGGGCATCCTGATAAGAAATTAGCCTCTCTGTATTGTAGGGGCCAATGAGTGGTTTGTGTAACAGCAAACCGTCATTGAACAGTGCTGCACACATGGTGATGTGAGCTCCTCTTTGGCCTTGGACATCCACGGTTGCTCTCGGTCCAATCACATTTCTTCCCCTGCGGTGTGTTTTTGCCAGGTTGAATCCAGCTTCATCCACATAGATAAAAGTATGAGGAGTTGGCCTGGCTTCCATTTCCATTACACTCTAAATTACAGACAGTTTTACAGTAATTTACATTATGCATAACCGTGTACTGTATGTACCCTGTTTGTTTACTGAACACACGTCTTACCTGGACATATTGATATCGGAGTTCTTTCACACGTTCGCTGTTTCTCTCAAAGGGTACAGTGTGCAGTACTATTGATGCAACTGTTGAACGCGGCAGATTTGGTTAACTGTGTTAACTTGCTCTGCTTCTGAAACTGTTGTCATGTCAGTTGATGTCACAAATCAATGGAGCCCTTAAAGGTACATGGTCATATTGTAAAAAAAAAAAAAAAGGGAGGAAAATGCAAAGTTTTTTGGGGGGGGGACGCAATACTGCACCAATGCAAAATATTGGAGAAATAACGAAAATGTTTTGTCAGAGAACGCAAGGATATTTGGGGGAATTTTCTCGCATAAATGCAATACTTTTGTATGAGAATGCAAAAACATTGAAATTTCATTTTTCCTCTTATCCAAAGGCTTTAAATAAAGTGTCTGTGACCTTTTATTCTGCTATTGTAAATTTAATAAAGAAACTTTAGAGTGCAGATTGTCTTTATATTTATTATTTATTTATCACAGCATTTAAAAACCTGGTCACACTTTAGTTTGGGGTCCAATTCTCACTATTAACTAAGACTTTTGCCTCAATAAACTCCTAATTTGCTGCTTATTAATAATTAGTAAGATAGTTGTTCAATTTAAGCAAGGGAGTAAGTATGTTTAATGGAAATTAAACATGGTCACACAGAATCAGGCATAAATATGTATTTTATAAGTACTAATAAACAGCCAATATGCTAGTAACATGCATGCTAATAAGCAATAGTTAATAGTGAGAACTGGTCCCCAAAACTAAAGCGTTACCGAAAACCTTTTGTCCAGCAATTGAATGTCATGTAGTACAACCAACATGCAGAGTAAAAAAAAAAAAAAAAAAAGAAGAAATCATTCCCACAATTTATTATTTCTTTCCCCCATTGTACTTAATTTGTGGCTATGATTTAACTCAATTAAAAGGAGGAAATGAATTACAACACAGCCACGATTTAACTTAAACGTAAATTCATCTATTTTTTATATACATCAACTTCAATATGTCATTTAAACTATTAGAAAATTTCATATTTTTCGGCTTCCCAAAATGTAATGATATTTCTGAATTAAAACATCATGAATTAAAGAATTAAATCATATGAATGTTTTACATTGAAAAGTATATTTAAAAGCTTTTTTGAAAGTTAAGATGTGTACACTCACACCCATTCACGTAAATACGTTTTTTTTTTTTTTTTACTATTTACACCATATGGACTTTTGTTTTTTCAGTCAGTACCATTTTCCCTTAGTTTGTTTGTCATGGACACTCATTAGTTTCAGCTGTGCACTAATCAATCATCTCATTATCACTTCTACTTAAGTCCTGTTTTGTTTGAGCTTCACTGTTGGGTCTCCTATGTGCTATGGTTGTGTTTGAGTTGTTTGCTCGTTCCTTGTTTGCTTGTAGGAGGATTTACCCTGTTCGGATTATTAAAGACTGTCATTTGATCTTCATCCTCGACGTTGTGTGTGTTTCACAACCACATTGTTACAGAAGACCCAACTAAGATTAGATAAGCAGCATGTTTGTTGTTTTTTGTGTGATTTTTCATGAGTACGTGTTTTTGGTTTTGTTTCTTTCTGCACTATGGACCACTTAGCAGCAGTCAAACTGTTATGCCTTGAGCAGAAGGACCGTTCCCTCAAAGAACATTTAGAGGAGTTCCTCAGCCTCATGCCAGCAACATCGTTCCCAGACGACTGCCTCTGCAGCTTCCTGCATGCTGACCTCAACACTGCCACCAGAGCGCAGCTATCCGGGAAGGCCCTCAAGGGAGCTTTGCTGAATATGTAGAGTGGGCGCTGGTGTTCCTGTGATTCACCGCTCACAGTGGACGTCGCCGAAGATGACACCAGCACCACTCCAGATCCAGCGCCCAGCCAAACACCACCAGACTGCGAGGAGCTGCAGCTTGAGCCCACCGCAGACAATGAGCCCGTCTCTGCCACAACGTGCGAGTCAGCACCATTGGTGGCGGCCGAGCCAATCGTGTCTGATCAGGTGTGCATGCCGCCTCCGCCTCCTATCGCTGAGGGAGTGCAGTTAGGGTCGAGGGAATGGAGTTGAGCGCCGCCCAACCTCCCATCACTGAGAGTGAGTGTTGATCTTGACTATGATCTTGAAGAGGATGTTACCCTGACCTCAGTGGTTCTACCTGAATCTGTCAGTTTTGTTCTGTCTGTAATGGCCCCGCCCAGCCTCCCTTTCCCACCACGTCACCAAACCACTTCTAATGACTTTGTATGTTTTCTGAGTATCTGTTCACCCCTGTCTTTTCTCCAGTCCCCAGCCATTCCTGCCAACCAGTCACCGTCACCTCCCATCAAGCCCTCAGTGCCTCCTCTCAGTGGCGTGCCTGGGCGAGGGGCACCCATGGCTTCGTCTCCGGCCTCGGGGCAGTCTATATATCGCCCCAGCTCCTGTGCTGGCACTCCTCCCTCCCTCGTGTGAACCATTGGGCATTCGGACTTGCCATGCTCCCTCGGTTTGTCGGCTCCACCTGGGTCAGA
This sequence comes from Sinocyclocheilus anshuiensis, assembly GCF_001515605.1. Lineage (NCBI taxonomy): Eukaryota > Metazoa > Chordata > Actinopteri > Cypriniformes > Cyprinidae > Sinocyclocheilus > Sinocyclocheilus anshuiensis. The sequence continues at coordinate 837,889 of NW_015544287.1, read as the reverse complement.
CCTCGCCATGCCTCCGTTGCGGACTTGCAGCCGAACCCAACTCTCTGTGACTCCGCCCTCTCTAAGGCTCCACCTCCACCCTCCCTCCAGCTCCACCTCCACCCTCTCTCAGGCTCCACCTCCACCCTCCCTCAGGCTCCACCTCCACCCTCGGTCCCTCCAGCTCACCCTTTGCCCTCCGCATCCCCACTTTCATCTCGGGGTGTTAGCATCCCATCGCTTACTCTGGACTAGGTCTGCACCGTGGGCTCCACCTGACACGTTATCATTGCCTGCGCTCTTCTCTATGGCTGTATGGAGTTATAACCTTCACCAACCTGGCTCCTCCCTCCAGCGATGCCACCATGGGGCAGAGTCGTGGCTGCTGTCTGGATCATCTGCAATCTGCCTCTGCTCCAGGCTATCCACTGGTTGTCACATCCATCATCACCACCCTGGATTTTTTCGCCTCCACCTGCATCCCTGAGCCTGTGTTTGCCATCCCTTCACCATTACAGCCCCTTTCACCATCCCTTCACCATCTCCTCATCCTCCTCGCCTCTTTGTCACCACGGCACAAGGATGCGCCATCCGGGAGGGGGCATTCTGTCACACTCTCACACCACATGGACTTTTGTTTTCACAGTCAGTACCGTTTTCCCTTAGTTTGTTTGTCATAGATGTTCATTAGTTTAGTCGTGCACTAATCAATCATCTCATTATCACTACTACTGAAGTCCTGTTTTGTTTGAGTTTCACTGTTGAGTCTTGTATGTGGTACGCTTGTTGCTTGTTTGCTGGATTTACCCTGTTCAGATTATTAAAGACTCTCATTTGATCTTCATCCTCATCATCACGTGTTTCACAACCACATTGTTACATGACATTTTTAGAGTTACTAAATTTAAACGTATATTGAAAATCGTACAAAAGGTTTTCAGTTGTTTTAAACTGATTATTGAAAGATTTTTCCTTTGCTTAATGGTGGACACTCATGTTATTGTCCCAACTGCATTTTCTTGTTGCCTTTATCTGAACAGTCTTCGGTAAGTGCTTTCCAAAACGATCACTACAATCTGGATTCAAACCTGGAAATATTGTCAAAGTAAACCAGATCATAAACCATTAAATGACCTCCAAGAATAAAAATAAGACTCTCTCAAATATTTTTAAGTATTATGGACAAGACTGTTCCAATCTCCAAAGATTGCTTAGCTTTCAAAACTAAATACAAATGTTGCATTAGTCTGAAGGAAAGGGGAGATGCTTTGCATTAATAAGTTCGGACATTCAGGATTTTAAATGCAGTAAGGGCTTTTTTTCTTTGCATGAAAAATGCTTAAACGGCTAGCAAAACTATTTTACATCAGTCATTTATTGCTCTGGTGCTCTTTAGAGGTTAGAATGTCCGCCAGCTATTGTTTAGTGTTTTGTAGAGGATGGGCCACAACAGGCAATGTGAGTGTTACTGGGAAATAAAACTGCTGCTTTATGCTAATGCTAACCCGTCTCTGTGTTTCTACAGTTTCAGTTGAATCTCTTTTCTTTATGTATTGAAAGTATGACATTATGCATGAACATATTTTCAAGAATGACTAGGTCACTGGGGTTTGTGCCTCAGAAAAGCTGTTTAAGTTGTCTGGTTTAGATACACATCCAACAGACACCAATCAGACATTTTTATTTATTTATTTAGTCATTTATTAGACGCTTTTATCCAAAGCGACTTACAAATGAGGACAACAGAAGCAATCAATTGTAGTATTAAAACAACTAAAAACAGATCCAAAACTAAAAGCTAAAACTTTATAAATACTACTTATACACATTTTAAAAATAAAGAAATTAAATAACAATGACAAATGCATACAACAAATTTTCAAAACTTAACATTTAAATGAAAAACAAAAATGAAAGCTAAAAACAATTCAAAATATTAAAGAACAAAAGGTATAAGAGTATAATAATGATTCTAACAAAACACTATATACATACACATTTATAAATTCAATATATATATATTATTTCATTTCCATTTAGTTTGTTGAAGTATTAAAATAACTCAAATTAAATAAAACTAAAAACTTAATAAAAGACCTATACAGACATAATAAATTCAGACATAATTTAACTAAAATTAAAATAAAGAACAAATACAAATACAAATCAAATGACAGTAATTTATCAGTAATCCTACAAAATAACACTTGCATGCTAAAAAACAACAACTTACTTATACATAATAAGTAATGGTTATAAAAACTGAAACAGAAGTGAAACAAGTAATAGGAAAGAGGAGAAATAAAAAGCGATACTTATCCTGCCCGTTGGAGTTGATGGTCTTTACACTCTTCGGTCTTCACACGAGGAGGCCATCATTCGACGGCTGTAAACTAAGCTTTTTTATACCCTTCTAATAAAATACTACATTAATTCAGCTGGACACACTTTCCTTATTTTCTCCACAACAAATGGCCAAGCAAACGCAGACACTGACAAGATACGTGATACAGAACAAGACCAAACGCGATATCAGCACGTCTCCACACAGTAAACAAAACAAGCGTTTCCTAGCAACGACAACTGCACTAAACACTAATGAGACAAGTAAATACACTTACAAGCTGCTTTTAACTTCCGCTGATAAAGACTGCTTCTCTCAAAGACTATTTCTTTACACTGATTTCTGCTGGCGCTTGAACACACTTTCCTTATTTTCTCCGCAACAAATGGCCAAGCAAGCGCAGACACTGACAAGATACGCGATACAGAACGAGACCAAACGTGATATCCATGTAAGGATAAGACATAAGATAAGACGCGATAAGACATGTTTCTTAAACGGATAGTTCACCCAAAAGAATGCTGGCAACTAAATATTTGACAGTAACCATTGACTTCCATAGTATGGAAAAAATACTATGGAAGTCAGTGAATACTGTCAACTGTTTGGTTGCCAACATTCTTCAAAATATCTTCTGTTGTGTTCAACAGAAGCAAGACACTCATACAGGTGTGTAACAACATGAGTGAATAAATAATGACAGAATTTTCATTTTTGGGTGAACTATCCCTTTAAATAATATGTAACGCTATGTGCAACCCTTCAGTAGTGTAAATAACACATATTCAATTTTTCATTGCAAAAAAACATCTTTCACTCTTAAAAATAAAGGTTCTAAAAGGGTGTTTTCACAGCGGTGCTATAGAAGAACCATTTGTGGCTCCCCAAAAAACCTTTCAGTATACAGTTCTTAAAAGAATTATTTTTTCGTAATTGAAACGTTTAAAAAATCTAAAGAATCTTTTTCCAGTATTAAGAACCTTTTGTGCATCAAAAAGATTCCATGGATGTTCAAGTTTCTTCATGGAACCATAGATGCCAATAAAGGACCTTCATTTTTAAGAGTGCAGTTGTCACAATAAAACTGAACACCATAATAATTCTTCAAAGTAATAGTCATATCTAGTCATTTAGGCTCTGGAAACTCCATGCATTGGTCTATGGAGTTTGATGGTATTACTTTAACTGCGTTCTGCTCATTTTCCCTCATGAAGTGCTCTACCAGATGTAAAGAGTTTCTTGTTTACTGGAAACCTACTTCTATTGCTATTCTGAGATTCCGACTGACATAAATGTCATGATGTCATGTATGGCTCCAGTTCATTTTGATTATACATATGGATCTGTGCTCTTGTCTCGTATTGTTATTTTTGAGAAGATGACTGAATGGATCGGACATCTTTTAGGGTCATGTGTGAAACTGAGGAACTACTATAGACATTTATCCCTAAAAACTGAACTTCTACTTCTTTCTGCTTTATGTGTCGATTTTTCAGAATTTATTCTTAAGAATAAGAATCAAATACTTCATCTTATTATTTTTTGTTTTAAAGATTTATTGATATTCATATGTATTCACATTAAAATCTACCACAGTGTTAATATGATTGCGATACCGTTATAGTTTTTATGGATATTTTAAATTAGTTTTTATTTTAATATCTTCCATTTTCATTGAAATTTTAGTTATAGTTTTGGTCATTTTATTGTGTATCATTTTGTTATTTTTGTTTTATGTTTGTTTGTTTATTTATTCATTCAATCAAGTACAACTGAATGAAAATGTTGAAAAAGCTGAAATTAAGTTTATTTTTTAAAAATATTGGTAAAACTTTATAATTTCATTAATAAATTATTAACAAACATTATATAATTTTTAACAGATCATTCGTTTATATATAAGTAAAAGTAAATAAGTAAAAAAACAAGTAAAATTAATATAATAATAATACTTTATGTAAGTTTGCTTCTATTTTTAGTATTTTTTTGTACAATGCAAGAGAACAATACTAATTAAGAAACAAACAATAATAGCGCTGTATAAAAATGTTGAAAAAGCTGAAATTAAGTTTATTTTTTAAAAATATTGGTAAAACTTTATAATTTCATTAATAAATTATTAACAAACATTATATAATTTTTAACAGATCATTCGTTTATATATAAGTAAAAGTAAATAAGTAAAAAAACAAGTAAAATTAATATAATAATAATACTTTATGTAAGTTTGCTTCTATTTTTAGTATTTTTTTGTACAATGCAAGAGAACAATACTAATTAAGAAACAAACAATAATAGCGCTGTATATCGCAATATATAAAGTGTATGTTTATGTATTTTTTTCAATTTAAAATGGGAATTTTATACGATATAGATACGATATAGATGCATTAGCAAGCACATCTCATATTTCTAGCTATCTGAATATATATACAATATGAGATGTGCTTGTTAATGTTTACTAATAAACTTATTAAACATTACCTAATGATTAACATATGATTATTTCATGTAAATTAAAATGCTTACAAATGTCATTAAACATTCAATTCATAAGATCATGCTCTTCTTCAATCTACAAATGATTTTAACAGAAATTACACGATTATTAAATGCTTATTTGTTAATATACATTTCAATTCTATACAACTTCAGTAAATTAGCTGGGGGGAGGGGGGAGCGTCATGTCATTACTTAACAGGCTCAAATTGTTTATAAAAGTTGAAATGTAACAGTTATACTGTATGTAACAATGAATGAGATTTTTACTTCCAAAACACTGCATTTACTACAGTTTTTGTATCCAAAACAGCTGTAGTCTCAGTTTGGATAATATCGCTTCCATAGTAAAGGCTATGGGAAAATCTCAGAAGGAGAATGGAAAATAGAGCTCAAATAGAGCTTGAGCTGGTTTAAGTCTTACCGCAACTCATTATTAGCTTAATCTCAAGTTCAGCCCTTGAAAGCGGTGCCTACCATAACAATGGCCTGACGTGTCTCAGCTAGCCGAGGATTGAGTTTCCCTGCTCATATTTTGGTACGTGCAGAGCAGTCACATCATGTGAGGAACGCTTCATATTTCCGCTTTTATTAGCTGCTTGATTTGCCACAAATGAGTGTGGCGTCCACAGTGCTGTTTTCATGCGATATAGATGAGACGCTCTTTAAGCCTCATTAACTGCATGCGAGCACTGAGCCTTCCTGGACTCTCTCATACTGTTGTCTTGAGTTTTTTCCTCTCCTCTCTCTTTCTCTGTCTCTCTCTCTCTCTCTCTCTCTCTCTCTTTTTACAACATTAATTCTCCACTACCTCATTCAAGAAAAATGCTGCTTACATTTATTTCCCACCAAACAATCCAAAGGTGCCGAGTTAGTCAGCAAACCGTCAATTACTGTGGTAAAATCACTGTAACGCATGGACTTAAACTGGCTTATTGCTTTCATAAAACAATGGTGACCGCAGTAAAATAAAAGACAGCATTGTTCTATAAATGGTTACATTTAAGAATAAGAATAATTATGGGTGGGGAGTAGGACTAAACTCCTAGACTGTACAAAAATTATTTTTGCAACAAAATTTTTTGTCTTGATTTCCAGAAACAATTTCTAAATATCCTTAAAACAAGATAAAAGTACCCTAGAAGTAAAGCTACTTCTTGTACTTCTTTAAAGCATGCCAAAAGTTTAAAACCTAATGATTTAAAATGAACTTTAAAGTAAAACTTTTATTTTGACATTATTATAAAGTGCACTTTTTAAAAGAATACTTAAGTGTGTTAAGCAAAACAGTCACTTAAGTACGCTTAAGTGGCCCTTTGTTTTCATTCATATTACATATTACATATTAAAACATATACAAATATATACTTTTATGTAAGATATGATGTACACTACAAGTGCACATTGAATACAATTAAGTGCTCTTTTTCACAAGAGAAAAGCACGATTTTTGACATTTCAGAGCCATTTGTATCCTCCATAGAAGTACGAAACCTTGCAAGAACTGGAGAGCTTGACGTTTCACATATGCTGGATTGATTTTCCAAGTCATAACAGGAACAAAAAAAAGCAATATGTTTTGAACGCTGCTTTTTCTCCAGCCGATTAACCATTGTATGGAAAACACACATTAGCTCAATTTGCCACATCAAAGGTGGCGTTCGGCTTCCAAGAGCAGATCTCAGGAGAGCCGGGAACAGAAAGGAAGAAAAGAAACAAGGAAGAGCGGTCGGCTAAAACAAAAACGCCGGATTTGGAAAAGTAGTCAAGGGGTTTCCTGGCCCTGTGTGGTCCCCCACCGTCAGCACGAGCCTATGAGCTGTCAGGGGCCCCGGCTCGCAACACACCCCGGGTTTAAAAAGCAGGGGCTGGAGGTTTGAGGAGACACTCCTTCCCAGCGTCGAGGTGTGCTGAATTTGCTCCTTTTCTCTGTGGCTCGGGATGTGTTTGGTTTACAGCCGGGCCCCCGGCGTGCTGCTCCTCTTGGCCCACCTCCTCCTGTGCACCAGCTGCAGTCTAGAGCCCGCGGGTAAGGACACAGCACTCCTATTGTCCGCGTCTCTAAAATTAGCTCAGGTAACGTCCGCTGCCGGGCTGGTGGGTGTTTTGCAAGTATGTGTGTGGGTTGTAGTGTAGTTTTACACTGCTTTGTAGAAAGTCTGCGTTCCCGTTAGCGTGGGGCTCTCAGGTCTTGTCAGGGCAGGTTTGCGGCGGAGCCTCTTCAGAAGAGTTACGGCCCCAGACCGCCGCTGTTTCTGAGAAGGACAGGTTGTTTATAGCGTGGTATTTGTTTTGGTAGCTGAATGGGAGAGAGAACCTGCGTACTGGAACGATCAGGCCAGGCGGACGCTGCAGGCTGCCCTCACGCTGCCACTGCGAGCGCATCGCGCCAAAAACATCCTCCTCTTCCTCGGCGACGGTGAGTTACGAACCCAAACGAATTCTACTGCTCAGTCTATCAAACTACACTGCTTTAGTGCAACGTAGTGCCATTTCTAAGTAAGTGGTAAAGGGTTTTTTGAGGTTTCAAACACACTAAGCACACAATATATTATATTATACTATAATATTACACATAAATATAAAATACAGCTATGGAAAAAATTAAGAGATCACTTGAAAATTCTCTGGGTTTACGATTTATATGTTTGAGTAAAACATATTTTTTGTTTTATTCTGTAAACTACTGATGACATTTCTTCCAAATTTTAAATAAAAATGTTGTCATTTAGAGCATTTTTCTTGCAGAAAATTATCAAAATGTTCAAAATAACAAAAAAAAGATGCCCTGTTTTCAGACATATAACCTTGGAGTAACCCTGATTTTCAATAACAACAAATAAAAACATTTGTTATTTTGACCAAATGTCATTTTCTGAAGAAAAAAACAACAACTCTAAATGACAATATTTTTATTTGAAATGTGGAAGAAATTTTATCAGACCTTTATATGTTAAAAATATTATATTAACATTTTACTCAAACCCATACATAGTAAATCCAGAGAAACGGAAACTTTTCAAGTGGTCTCATAATTTTTTCTTTCCATAGCTGTATAGAAATGTATACATGTAAATATAAGCGTTCATAAGTACTATTTTCTCTTCCTTTATGAATAGGTTTCTGTAATTATTACAGAAATAATAAACTGTCAAAGAACATATTTAAGTATGAACTGAATGTAACGTTTTCTAAGACTTTAAATTAAATTAAATGCAAATGTATTGTAGTTTAAAGGGGTAAATTTACAGATCTTCTTTATGCACCAAGAGCTTGTAGCACTCCAAAGAGAAAGGAAAAATTGAAATCGCATCATATGACCCCTTTAAATTTAAATTAAATGGAATTAGCTGAACTGTAGAGTGCTTTTGACCCACTTAGATCTTTACGTGTAATTTCATAATTACTTCTATTATCTTTGAAATACGGTTAAAATTACTGCTGAATATACTGACAAACATTTACATAAAAAAGTTTTACACCGCGAAACTCTGCTTCTTTGCATCACTTCATGCTCTCATTCATCTCATGTGCAGTAATAAAACCTCACTATTTATTATGTAGATTTTTATATAGGTGGAAAATTATGCCGTTCGGTATTCCTGGTCCACCTGCATGTTTATTTTGTGATAACGATTGGCTGGCTGTATATTACCCCTTACGCACGTGCCTGTTACTTCATACCCCATATTTTACGGTAGAGTTCACAAGCGGTTTGGGTTCAGGATCAGGCTGTGATATTTCTCTGTCGATCTGTCAGGGATGGGAGTGTCTACGGTTTCAGCCGCCCGTATACTGCGAGGTCAGATGGAAGGACAGTCAGGGGAGGAGACTCTTTTGGCCATGGATACATTTCCATATGTCGCCCTGTCAAAGGTCTGACGCTCCTCATTTCCCACCCTCTTTAATCACTCACAGACAATTCATAGCAAACTTGTTGTGCAATTATATAAAGGCAGGTTTGGGTTGCCAATGGCAATGGAATGAGCATGTGTGTTGCATGGAAAAACTGCTGCTTGTCTTGAGATTAGATTTTTTAATGTTCCATACAGAGATTCTTACTGAACTGGGTGTAAAAGCCTGAAAAGCAGAGCAACTGCTTTCAAGTCAACATGAAAACATATTTACTTTCCCACTACACATCAGTGTCTGTATACTGTTTGAAAAATATCATTTTAATACAGAATCAATTAATAGAATTATGGGGGTCTGACCGCCTACTTAAAGCTTAAAGTAAAAAAAAAAAGAAAGAAAAAAAAAGTGGTTCTTAAAAGTATTTATTTATTCTTAATATATTGTTATGTCTAAATATAGTTTATATTATTATTATAGTAAAATATAATGTATAATTGTATTCTAATAAAATATTTAGGATTATATTTTTGGTATAATATATTTATTGGTTGAAGCAATGTTTCTGCATCAGGGTGATCAGTGCTATCTGTGGATGGATGGATGGATTATGGGATAAAAAGTCCTCAAAATAAAATAATATTTTTTTGGTATATTTTTTCGTTTTTATGTCAGTTGTTCTTATGACATAATTTAGAATTTTTATGTCATAATCATGACTCTCATACTTTTAACTTTTTGTCATAATTTGACTTTTTAAGTATAATTTTATTTTTTATCATAATTTCTACTTTTCATGTCATAATTACAACTTAGTATCTCCTAATTTAGATTTGTATGTCAATAAAAATTATGTTTTTTGAAGCATGTTTTATTCTTATGTGACAGAAATGGGTCTCCATACTGTTTAGATAGCAGCACAGGCACCGTTTAAAGGGTTAGTTCACCCAAAAAGAAAATCCTGTCATTAATTACTCACCCTCGTGTCGTTCCAAACCCGTAAGACCTTCGTTCATCTTCAGAACACAATTTAAGATATTTTTTATGAAATATGAGGGCTCTCTGACCCTCCCATAGACAGCAAGGTAACTACCACGTTCAAGGTCCAGAAAAGCACCAAGATGATCGACAAAGTAGTCCGTGTGACATCAGTGGTTCAACTGTAAAGTTACGAAGAATACAGAATTTTCATTATTGGGTAAACTAACCCTTTAAGATAGGAGAAGTTATCAGCTGACTGCAGGTTATGCATTCCTAATAAGTTTAGATAGCACTGCAACCTCTGATCCTGGAGAACACGTGAGGATGAAGGAATGCTGATCACAGATGATCTATATCTATGCATGACATGCCTATAATCACTATATGAATACGGATCAGAATGTGTAAGGAAATTGTTTATTATTATTAATTGTTATTAATACTTATTATATGACTAAAATGCTATGTTTTCAACAGCAAAACTATCAGTATTTGATATACTTAGTCGATGTGTTTCCAAACAGACGTACAGTGTTGACAAGCAGGTGGCAGACAGTGCTAGCACAGCTACGGCGTACCACTGCGGTGTGAAGGCTAATGCCAAGACAGTGGGTTTGAGCGCTAAAGCAGTGGCCTATGAGTGCAACACCACATTTGGCAATGAGGTTTTCTCAGTGTTACACCGCGCCAAAGCACAAGGTATTATCCATTTAGACTCATTATCACACTTACAGACATGCAACCAATGTTTTTAAAGGGACAATTCACCCAAAAATAAAGATTCTGTCATCATTTATTCACCCTCATGATGTTCCAAACCTCTATGAGTTTCTTTCTTCTGTTGAGCACAACAGATGTTTTGAAGGATGTGTGTAACCAAACAATTGACATGGCATCCATGGTATCTTTTTTTCCTTCCATACTATGGAAATCAATGGCTACCATCAACTGTTTAGTTGCCAACATTCTTTAAAACATCTTGTTTTGTGCTCAACAGAAGACAGAAACTCATACAGGTTTGGAACAACATGAAGGTGAGTACATGATGACAGAATCTTCATTTTTGGGAAACTGTCCCTTTAATCATGCAGGATAAATGTGCTGATGGGTGTTTGTGTGTGTATATATCCAGGAAAGTCCGTTGGCATTGTGACCACCACCAGAGTCCAGCACGCATCTCCTGCTGCTGCATATGCCCACTCCGTGAGCCGCAGCTGGTACAGCGATGCAGACCTGCCCTCCGCTGCCCACCGGCAGGGCTGCACCGATATCGCCACACAGCTGGTGACCAACACTGACATCGATGTAAGCCATAACCCAGTGTTTGATGCCATAAGTTTATAAAAATAACAGTTTGCGATGGTATGCTGCACAGCAGTGGTGGAGCCAGAGGAGTCTCCAGGGTGGCACTGGACATCCCTGACATCTGATTGGCCACCCTGGGTGGCACCCCAAAATTTAATATCCTACTATTACATTTTCTTTGTTTAATTGTATTGAAAGAATAATTTATTTTAGCCTCAAACTCAAGGATGCGAGGCATCTGGTGTGCCATGTCACGCTTCATCTGGTCCGGTGGAGCTTCCAGGCTCTGCTAACTCTGACGCCACACTGTAATTTTCTTACGGAGTGAAAAACATCGCAGAGCAAAGATGACACAGACAACGCGCTGAGGGACAAGACAGAGCAGGTTACTTTTGATAATAGGAAACAAAGTCTCAGCATTCAAATTCTGTTAGTTTTATTAAGAATTTCAAACGATAAACAGAGTTTTGGAGCTCTTTAGTGGTGCTCCCGCTTTGCCTCAGTTCAAGCGAAGCAGGAGTGCATTATAATTACTATGAAATAAACATGAATGAACATCTGAGGGCGTGTTGAAAGATACACTACAACTTACTGAATTTATAAAGTGAATGTAATCACTCAATCAGTGTTGCAACCACATAACCTTAAAAAATCCATTCAGTGTCCATAAACTAGCGAGCAAAATGTACACTAGAGAGAATTTTACAAAAATTACATTTGTTTTATTTTTACTCATATAATTACTCTTTTTTATTATAATTAATAAAAATGTATAGATATAATGTTATTATAAAAATGGTTTAATATGAACTTGTATGCAAATCGATTATTACTTTTAACCTTAACAATAGGGTTCCCTGTGTAGTTTAGTTTAGAAGAATTGAGAAAAAATTATGTAATTAATCGCAGGCTTGTTCATTATTCCTGATTAATTCTCACTCCAGGCTGAACTCAGAAGTTGGCAGCCCTGTTTGAAGTAAGCTGAAGTTTAGGGTTTCCTGATCAACATTTATGCAGTTCACTGTATAAGTTACTGTTAGATCTTTTGCTCCAACCGCTGGTTAATCAGATGATAGAAATAAGAGAAATAAGTTCCACTAGACTAACATTTGAAGTTACGTAAGTAATGTATAGCTAATGTGCATGGGGTAATGTGAAGTAATCAGCAATTGCAGGATTTATTCATGCTTTTTTATGCCAGGTTGGAGTTATACGCTGATTTTCTGTCATGGTCTATGGACCCCCTGAATTAGCCTTGGCCACCCGTGTATAAAACTCTAGCTCCGCCAATGCTGCACAGCTGCAGCTTAATAAATACTGTTGAGTGCAAATTTAAAATTCGATTCTAGTGAATCGATTTGTTTGGATGGTTCACGTCGAGTCCCTTTACACTCTCAGAAAAATCACCGGTACCAAAAGGTAGAAAAGCTGAACTGTACATTCTTTGTACCTTATTTAGCGCTAAATGGTACCTTAAAGTTACAAAAGTACATAGTAGTACCTTTTAAAAGGGTACTGCCCCAGTCACAGTTTCGTACCTTTTTTTCTGATAGTGTGCTACTATTTGAACTAATTTTTTATATGCTATATTATATATTTATATGTAAATTATGGTGTTTCTGTTGTATTTAGTGTACATTTACCTGTTCAAGTTTGATACTGTCAGCCCAATTGAGATTTATAAAAAACATACTGCCCTGTTCTAGACTAATTTCACTGTAGTTATTGTTTTTAGCTTGTAGCATGGTCAACTACAAAACAGTAGCTTGATTGTCATTAAGTACTTCCATTTATGATTCAGCTTGGCAAGCTAAATGCTCAAAGTAGCTTTTCCAAAAATGCACTTAATTTAAATGCACAATGGACCCCTTTCACAGGCTGTGAGGATGCGTTTACACAGTTATTAACATCGTAAATCTGGACTTTTTTTTTTTTTTACATTTTCAATTTTTAAAAATGTAATGTAAATTTACAACACTACGCTTTGTGTTTGATTACCATGGCATTGAGGGCACGTTTATACGTCAACAATGTACTAAAAACGGCAAAGAATTCCGTTTGCATAGTTTTGCGTACAGTCAAACTGAAATACACCCTGTTTACATGGATGCTTGAAAATGACTAAAAACACTGTTTTATTCATGCCAGGCCAGTAGTTGGTGATGTCACTTTGTATAAAAAAATAAATAAATAATAATAAAAAACTACACTGAAGACAGAGATAATGCTATCATTCTTAAAAACGTGTACTTTAAAAACAGTTTTCAAAATGTAGTATTTTCAGGAGCCCCAAAATGCTGTTGACATGTAAACAAAAGGCCAAAATGCATAAAAGTTTTCTGTTTTTAAACCTTTTTCCATGTAAACGTGTAGATGTTTCTAATGCAACAGCTGAGGGAGTAATGGGAAACTTGACACGTAATCAGTCTCTTGTTATTTTTTAATTCTTTTGAATTCTTATTGTCGTTTCCATTCACCACTATAGACGTTTACACAACCATGACAACTTCCACGTCTGAGAACCCTGGAAATGTGAAAACTGTCCATGGTGTCATTTAAATACCAAACGCATAACTGAAGCAATCGAAATGTATGCCAAGGAACCAAAAAATTTTAACATTTTTGAATTTTGAATATGTGTCTCCATCGTAGGTAATTCTTGGCGGTGGCCGCATGTACATGACGCCCAAGGGTACCCCTGATCCAGAATACCCCTCTTCATCCTCTCGCAAAGGGGATCGCAAAGACAAAAAGAACCTCATTGACGTCTGGCTAAGTGCTCGTAAGGTAACTCAAATCAATCCATTTATCGAAGCACAAATTGTGATTCTAAACCACATTCTTACATCATTATCTGCTTTGTTTATTAGGGAAGGAACGCCCAATATGTCTGGAACAAAGAGCAGCTTAATGCAGTAAATGTTAAAACGACAGACTGCCTGATGGGTAATGCCAGTTTACAAGGATTCTATCTGACTGACTTACAGTACTTGTCTGCCAATATAACATTCTCATTCATATTTCTCATTCAGGACTGTTTGAACCCAAAGACATGAGGTTTGAAGTGTTCAGGAATCGCACCCGTGACCCCTCTATTGTGGACATGACAGAGAAAGCCATTCAAATCCTCAGCAAGAATCCTAAAGGGTTTTTTCTCTTTGTGGAAGATAAGTATTTACCATTTACTCTGGTGTTACACTTTTGTCAAGATACTCAAGATGCTAGTAGTGAATCATGTGTCTGTTTGTGCTTTACGAGGTAGAATAGACCATGGACACCATGATGGAGTTGCCAAGCTTGCTCTGACTGAAACCATCATGTTTGACCGGGCAATCCAGAGAGCGTCTGAGCTGACCAGTGAATCGGACACTCTCTCTGTTGTCACTGCAGATCATTCCCATGTCTTCACTTTTGGTGGAAATACACCACGAGGGAACCCTATTTTTGGTACATCTTAGTTTACTTCATTGAAATAATGACAATGTAATTTCTGTCATGACAACTCTCTGAGAGTTTAGCATGGTAATGTACATGGCAATGTTAATGTGTTTGGTCTTGGTGCAATAGATCTGCTACGCTTCTGCAGCAGAGCAAGTACTGAGAGTTGCTACTGTCAATACATCCACAGACATGCTGCTGTGAGCATGTCAGAAATGCTGCTGCTGCACATATAACATATATTAGATAACCCCCATATATAACACACATGAAATCACCCTGTAGCAGATCTACACAGGTGGAGCTGGGGAGGTGGAGGGTTTCTGAAGCGCGCTGCAACTGCTACAGCAAGCACTAGCCAAGTATTTGAATGTTGAGCAGCAAGCTCATTGGCTGCTGATGCGAAAAGAAACCAATCACTTGCTTTATGTTAATAATGATGTCATTATATCATATTGAGTTAGAACCTATTGGCCTGCGCCGTCTAGAGTTTCATGACAGAACTTTGTTTTACAAAGAAAGGCATACTAATATACTGGACTACTCTTACTATGTCTGTAGTATGTAAACTGTGCAAAAGTACTGTAGATACTGCTGAGATACTGTAGATACTCTTTTGATTATCTAGAACAAGACACCGAAAATAAATTGAAAAGTAAAAAAGTAAACAGCTACAATTTTTACTTTGACTCGTTTAATCAGTCTAATAAAAGTTAAGAATGATAAATATGCATTTTAAGGTGACAAACTAGATGCTTCCCTTGCAAAAAAGTGTTTAATTGTACTGAATGCACACTTGTAGTGTACTTCAAATCTTAAAAGTATAAAAAAAACTGTACTTGCCGATAATATAATATTAATGAAATAAAAGCTACTGAAGTGTACTTAAAGTGAGTACACTTTCATGATTCTGTTTAACACATTTGAGTACACTTTTAAAAAGTGCACTTTGTATTAATGTCAAATAAAAAGCTAGTGTATTTTAAAATCATTATGTTTATGTTTAATAGTCTTTTGTCAAGTACACATATTTTGATGTTGATTAACATACTAAAGTGCAACTACTAAAGTACTTTGTGATTTAACTGTATTACGCTATTCAATATTACATTTAAAGTTAGTATATACATGTATTAAATGTTCTAAATTGTAACTTCATTATTACAAATGTGTAATTACAAATTTATTTAAACACATTACATACAAGTTTCAACAGAAACTACATTAAAGTATATTTTAGTTTACCATAAATGCTTGTCAGTACATTTGGCTGTACACTTTTTAACCATATTTCAATACAATAGAATAATTATGAATTACATATAAAGATGTACTTAAGTCCTAATTAAGTGAGTCAAGTTCTTTATAAGTTATTAATTAACATAAATGTAAATTAATACATTTTTATTTAATTGCAATTAACATGCAATTTAATTCTGAATAGCATGCTATCATACTACTTATTTTGCAGTATGCTGTATGTATACTTTGTACAGTTTGTGCATTTTGTTTCAGTATTATTCTTTTTTTCTTTCAGGTCTGGCACCTAAGAAGGCTGAGGATAGTCTTCCATACACAAGTATCTTGTATGCTAATGGACCAGGATACATTCATGTGAACGGAACAAGAGGAAATGTTTCAGCAGTGGAGCATTGTAAGTATTGACATAATTTACTACCTGTCCCTTATATTGCTGTCAAACACTAAAATCATACCTTATTCTATTTGTAGTTAGTGAAGAGTACATGCAACAAGCTGCTGTTCCTTTAGAATCAGAGACACATGGAGGGGAAGATGTGGCTATCTACGCAAAAGGCCCGATGGCTCATCTCTTTCACGGAGTCAAAGAACAGAATTATGTGGCCCATGCGATGGCTTATGCAGCATGTCTGGAGCCATACACTAACTGCCCACTGCGTCTTCAAGGCTCAGGGGGCTGTAAAATCACTCTTTCAGGGCCTCTTGTCTCAATAACCGGCGTGTTTTGGCTTGTCATGAGATGACAGACTATACTGCATGAGTGATTGAGGCTCCAGGACTCTTTGGGGCTTTTTGGAAATCTATAACCCAAATAGTTTATATTGAAGTTTGGTGCTCTGCAGAATTGCAATGCTGTGTATATAAATGTAAAGTGTTTTTTTCATGGATGTATTTTATAACCAGATATTTTTGTATATATTGTGCAATGGAAGACTCTTTTGCACTGTGACTATAAATTTCAAATATGTGAGACCAATAAACTTTCTAAAAAAAAAAACATTACTCATATTGTCAATGTTATCAGCATTGTGATTAAATCTTCTTTGGCATGAATGCCGTCAGATATCGAAAGCAATTATATATCCATTACTGTATGAGGGGTTAGGACACTAGCCGTATAACATTAGGTCATGATAAACATATCTATAAATCTTAACTACATTTGATTTAAATACAGTTCCAGTGACTATTTTGCATGCAGGGAATGCATGAACTGATAAACGTTGAATGCAATGCAGTTTACATTGTATAAAAGCATTTGCCAAATCTGTAAATGTAAATATTGTTGTGCGCTTTTAGACATGGACCATCAGCAAGGCAGATTAATCAATATTTTGCACGCTATATTTACATATATTTACAGACGATCTTGTTGATTCACTGATTTATTGTAGGATCCAAAATGTATTTTGAACAGAACAGTGCAGTGCAGTACTGTTCATTTTAGCAAAGAACAGAACAATTTAGTAAAGAACAGTCCAGAACAGAAACACACAGAGCAGGTTAGACATTTTAATAATTCAGTTTAGTGCAGATCACTGAATTTAACAACAAAACAGAATAGAACAGTTCAATGCAGAACAGAAAAATTCAGTAAGGAATTAGACAGTACAGAACAGTTAATAAATTAAATTCAGAAGAGCAGTATAGTTCATTTAAGAAATGTATATTGTAGTAAAGAACAGCAGTTCACTAAGGAACAGTAAAAATTCAGTAAAGAACAGAACAGTGAAGTGCATTTCAGCACAGAACGAAACAATTCAGAATAGAACAGTTCTGTACAGAACAGTTTCAGTTTATTCAGTCAGTTCAGTGCAGATCAGTTCACTAAAGAACAGTTCAGAAAAGAACAGAATTGAACAGTTCAGTAAAGAACAGGAAAAAGCATAGAACAATTTAGACCAGAACAGTCTTGAACTGCATATTACTGTAAATAACGGTTCAGTTCAGTAAAGAATAGAACAGTACTAAACAGTTCAGTAAAGAACAGTATAGTGCAGAGAAGTTCAGCGCAGAACAGTGCAACTGACTGAAGAACAGTACCATTCAGATCAATTCAGTAAGGAACAGAACAGTGAAGAGCAGTTCAGCACAGAACAAAACAATCCAGAAAAGAACAGTACGGCACAGAACAGTTCAAAAGAAAAAAGCAGAGAACGGTTTAAATCAGTTGAGTTTAATCATTTAGTTCAGTGCAGATCAGTTAATTCATATACAGTTCAGAACAGAATAGAACAGTTCAGTGAAGAACAGAATAGTGCACTGCAGTGCAGTTCAGAAAAGAACAGAACAATAATTGTTCGGGGAAAACAAAAACACAGAACTCATTCCATTCAGTGTAGACGAGTTGATTCCTGAACAGAACAGAATAGAACAGTTCAGTAAAAAACAGAGTACGCACAGAACATTTTAGATCAGTATAGTACTGAACTTAATCATTCTTAATCATCCAGAACAGTTCAGTGCAAAACAGAGAAGTTCAGTTACTAACTGTACATCGCAGTAAAGAACAGTACAGAACAGTTCAGTAAAGAACAGTATAGTGCAGAAAAGCGCAATTCACTAAAGCACAGGTCAGAAAAAGAAAACCACAGAACAGTCCAGTAATTCATTCAAATCAGTATTCATATCATCATATATTCATATCATATGGTCATGAATGATCAGTATGTGATCAAAAGTTCATGTTGCAAAAGAGGGAATGGGAACTACAAATGACCTTTGGTCTGAGAGAAGACTATAAACAGAAGGGCATCAAATCGTTTTAACAGTACGCAAACCATGGCCACACAACAGACCCTTCTGATTACTGGAATATTTGTTTTAGCAGGATTTGATGGATGTTTCTCCGTTACTCCTGGTAAGTGCTATTACATAGTTCACAATTATTCTTTTCCTCTCCGAACAAAGAGAATGAAACAATGTTTCTTTTCTGGAATCAATTTGAAGAAGAGGAGCAGAACCCAAACTTTTGGTATGTTACGGGTAAAGAGGCTCTTCATGCATCCCTCTCCATGAAGCCCAACATGCACCAAGCTAAAAATCTCATTCTCTTCCTCGGAGATGGTGAGTTAAATAGAAACTGCCATTTTTTTAATTAATTAATTTCTTTATTTTCTTATTTCTTGTTTTTGTATTGTTCTGTTTTATAATCCAGTATGTATTTAATCTTGAACCCTGCACAATTTTAGCCACAAATTAGCCTTCTAGACATTTCTAGATTTTGGGATTTTGTCTAAATTTAATTGCCATTACAATAAATCTTAAATATATTTAATGTTATAAAACTTGTCAATAGATAATACCAAAAGGATACTGTATTTAATACAGATAAAATTGATAATATTACTGCATGGACTAAGATAACCGATAAATCATAAATTACTTATGCAGTTAGTTATATGTGGAAACTGCCACACGGCGGCCTTGAGTGAGCAGAGGCGGGTGGGCTTGAGAACGGCCGGCGGATTCGACGAAGGAGATCGGAAAGCCGATCTGGCGATCGACAGCGCAAAGTTGATGTATTTTCTCAGCGACCAGCACGGATCAGCTCCAGGCATGACGAAGCGGATATCGTCCTCTTTTGGAAGAACAAACAAAGTAGTTTCGCTTCCACAACGAAACACAGCGTCTTCACAACATGACGGCAGCAACAATACTACTGCGAGAATAGAAGTTACGCCTTCTTTCTTTGCGTGAACATTTGGGTGGCGTTATGGAAATCTTCCCACATAGTGACGTAGACATGTGGGGACGTGTTAGAACGAGCCGTTTTAGGTAGGCGTGGCTGACTGTTACATTTATGAAGAATATCTCTTTGGATTTGAGACTTTAGTATCTGCAACTTTACAGATCTTCTTTATGCACCAAGAGCTTGTAACACTCCAAAGAGAAAGGAAAAATTTAAATCGCATCATATGACCCCTTTAAATTGCTCTAAAGATGCAAACTATGGAAGCTCGTTTCCGCCACTGAATAAAAAAGGTAATTTCGACTTTTTATCTCACAACTCTGACTTTTATTCTCGCAATTGTGAGTTTACATGTCACAAATCTTTTTGACAAAATGACTTTTTTTTAGATTTGCATGATATAAACTCACAATTCTGACTTTTTTTCTGAGAATTGTGTGATATAAATTCACAATTATGAGTTATAAACTGACAATTCTGTTTTTCTTTCTCTCAAATTTGCGAGTTTATATCTCCCAATTCTGACTTTCTTCTTGCAATTCCGACTTCTATTCTCAGAATTGTGAGATATAAAGTTCAATTCTGAGGGGGGGAAAGACCGTTTTCTTACAATTGCGAGCTTATATCTTACAATTCTGACTTTTTCTCAGAATTGCATGATATAAACTCACAATGCTACAAAAGTCAGATTTGTAAGATGTAAACTTGCAATTCTGAGAAATAAACTCACAATTCTGAGAAATAAAGCCGCAATTGCACAAACTCACAATTGTGACATTTTTCTCAGGATTGTGAATTTATATCTTGCAATTCTCACTTTATAACACGCAATTTTGAGTTTATATCACGCAATTCTCTGAAAAAAAAAGTCAGAATTGCGAGATAAAAAGTCGCAATTATCTTTTTTCTTTTTTATTCAGTGGCAGAAACATACTTCCATAGCAAACTCAAGGATATATTGATAGAATTTTTACGAATAAATACATGTCTTGTGTGCTTTAAAGTTGTGCAGCGTGTTATTTTTGACATGCAATAAGGCATGGGAATCAGCACTGTGACCGCAGCAAGAATTATGAAGGGACAGATGGAAGGGAAGACAGGAGAGGAGAGCGTCCATGGACACGTTCCCTCATCTCGCTCTCTCCAAGGTGCAGAAAACTCACTGGCTAGATTGATGATAGACTGACAGATCTGAATACTCTTAATAATAATACTGTGTTTGTTCTTGTCACTGTGTAGACCTACAACGTCGATCAGCAGATGCCTGACTGCGCAGCAACAGCCACTGCATATCTCTGTGGCGTGAAGGCAAACTATGGCACTCTGGGCCTCAGTGCAGCTGCACGCCGCAAAGACTGCAGCTCCGTTAAAGGCAATGAGGTCAAATCAATTCTGCATCAGGCAAAGATGGCAGGTAATGGCAAGGAAGACTAAACACCAGGACAGTTAACCCATTAATGCACTGATTTTTCTCTCAGATGTTCAGAGTTAAGCAGATGTTCAGTTCAGAGTTATCTCATAGTTAACCATATAAACATATTGTGCAATTCTTTTGAAATTTGACATGTATTTTGCATGTAAAGATGATTTCAAAACTGCAAAATTAGGGACTGGTGGGTACATATGGAATGCACATGGATTTGAGTAAAAAACAAACAAACTTGTGACTATCTCACAATTGCGACTTCATACCTCATAATTCCAACTTCAATTCTTGTATTTCTTAGAACAGTGACTTTATTTCTTTATATTTCACAATGTGACTTTATATCGCAATTGTTGCGTTATGTAATCATGACTATTTCTCATCATTACAACTTTATACCTCACAATTTTGACTTCATTTCTTGCCATTGCGACTTTATCACAATTACAACTTCGTTTCACACAATCTGAACCTAATGTTATTATTTCATCTTTTTTCATGTAATTGTGAAAATATCTCACAACTGCAGCCTTATTTCTTGTAATTGAGACTTTATATATCACAATTGTGACTTCATATAAACTTTTTCCTTATTGACTATTATCTCATAATTGTAACTTTATTTCTTATAATTCTTACAATAGTGACTATATTACTTTATCGCACGATGTGACTTTATATCTCAATTGCGACTTATTTACCTCACAATTTCAACTTCTTTTTTCACGTTATTGTGACTTTATCACAATTACAGCATTCTGAACCTTATATCTCATCATTTCAACTTTATGTCTTATAACTGTGACTTTACGGTATATCTCACAATTGCCACTTTATGTATCACAATTTGATCATAATTTCTTTATTTCAACTTTATTTCTCCTAATAACGACTTTGAACTAGTGACTCATTTTCAAACAGTTTGACAAAAAAGTGTGAACATTTGAACCCTTTGTACATTCATTTATACCTTTTAATGGTTAAATGATGAGTTGAGGCTGATCTAATCTGTGACAGTGCTACACTGTTAAAGGCAGTATAAGTTACGTAATTTGCTTATAGTAATGACCTTGGACTGGTTTTATATTTTTCAGGGAAGTCTGTTGGCATAGTGAGCACGGCACATGTCCAGCATGCATCACCTGCCGCCAGTTACTCCCACACCCCTGAAAGAGGCTGGTACAGCGATAAAGAGCCGCCCTCTGAAGCAGTCACGGGTGGATGCAAGGACATCGCGTACCAACTCGTCCATAATACCGATATAAACGTAAGACCCTAAACTGCTAAACTTCGCACAGCATTGAACTATAGATAATAAGTTGCTGACTACAGTCTCGCTTGTGAAATCCCTCTATGATTTTATTGTAGGTTATTTTAGGTGGAGGCAGGCAGTACATGTTTCCCAAGGAAACGGTTGATCCTGAATACTCCACAGTTACGGGGAGCCGACAGGCTCCAAAACAAACCTTGTTGATGTGTGGTTACGAAGCAGAAATGTAAGTCAAACATCTAAAAACAAATACTAAAAATGAAAATTCTGTCATCATTTATTCCCCCTCATGAAGTTACAAAACTAAATTTTGGAACACAAAAGGAGATGTTTAGAAGAATGTACTGGTTGCTCTTTTCAATACATTGGAATGAGGTTTTTTTTTTTTGTAGAAATTCAAGTCAATATTTATGCATATCTTGCACCATTTGCAAATCTCATTCATGCATATCCATACTCAATTTCTCACAAGAGCCAACCCAAGGTCATGACTGATGTGACACTTTAATGCATGACTCGAGCTATCCATTCCCATTCCCATTCATTCCAATGGCAGTTTTGGTTAGTTCACATATTGGCTAACATCTCCATTTGTGTTCTGTGGAAGAAAGAAAGTCTCTAGAACAACATGAGGATGAGTCAATTTTGGATGAACTATACCTAACACCAAACAACCACTTTTTTTTTTCTTTAGAATGCCAAATATGTGTGGAATAAAAACGATTTTGATGCTGTCAAAGAGCACAATACTGATTACTTGATGGGTAAGGCCACCTCCTCCTCCATTTGGAAGGAAAACGTCCACCTGTTATGTTGATCTACATCCTTACAGTTTGAAATTTCAATCAGTGGGTCTCAACCTTTTTGACTCCAAAGCCCCCCATTGTCCACAACAATATTCAAAGGCTCCATGACTTTTCCAGTAGTTTTAATCCTAATTAAATGTATTAAATGAAAAATAATTAAGGATAAGGATTCTTTTTTTTATTATTTTATTTATTTATTTATTTTTACTTTTTTAATGTCTACCCGATCAAATATTTTAGAGTTTGAGTAGAAAAATGCAAATTCATCATACAAATGCCAATAGAGCTTTACTATTTTATTAATTTTACATTCCACGGCTTGAAATCACACTTTCAAAATGAGGCTACCTCATATATCTAGGTTTACCAAGACTGTGGGAATCCTGGTTCTTCAAAGGAAACAAACAATTGTTGAGAGAGATGAATGAATTAAAATGAGAAATGTCTGGATTTTTCAGTTGCTTTCGTTTATTTTAATGCTTCTTTGTGCTTATTTAAATTAATCTTGAGGCCCACTTGTAAGTTTGTACCCAACTGTAAAATTGTTGTAAATAGAGTAAAGATTATTGGAGTCCATTCTATAATAAATACAATTTCTACTTCAAAACTTCTCAATAAATGCAAAGAATAACTTGATGTTTCTTTGTAATTAATTGTGACACTTACTAGCAATTTCTGAGTGAAAATTGTTTCTACATACATTTTTTTCCAGTATATAGAGGAGCCCGGCCTCCTGGTTGAGAACCACTGATTAATATGGTCTACATCATAACAAAACAAGTCATTTTCAAAAATGACTGAATCGCGTTTCTTGGTTAAACTGGTAATAAGTTTAAGTCAGTTATTCTCAATGTGCTTTAATGCTGTTGTTTTAATTGTTGCGCTCAGGGCTCTTTGAGCCAAAGGACACCAGGTACGAGCTGGAACGCGATCCTTCAATGGACCCATCGTTGACTGAGATGGTGGAGAAAGCCATCAAGATTCTTCGCAGAAGCTCGAAAGGATTCTACCTCTTTGTGGAAGATAAGCTGACATTATGTCTTGTTTCCATTGCGTTGCCCATAAGATGTGTTGAGTGTACTTATGTTAGTGTGTTTTCTTTCCTGTACGTGGGAGAATAGATCACGGCCATCACGCAGGGCAGGGCAGGCCAAGTACGCTTTGACGGAGGCTGTGGAATTTGACAGGGCCATTGCGCGGGCGGCTGAGCTGACGAGTGAACTCGACACCTTGTCCGTGGTCACTGCTGACCATTCCCATGTGTTTTCATTCGGTGGCTACTCTTCCAGGGGCAATCCTGTGCTAGGTGCGCAAACACCAAATTCATCCATGAGCTGCTGAAAACCAAACTTACTGCACATGGCTTGAAGGGATAGTTTACCAAAAAACAATTGAAATTCTGTCATCATTTACTCAACCTTTTTGTCGTTTCAAACTTGTAAGACTTTAAGAAGATATTTTGAAAAAATGTATTGTTTAAACAATCAAAGTCAATTAGGATGCAATGTTTTGTTGTTTTGGATGCTACTGACTTTCGCTGTATGGACAAAAACTGTTGAAACATTCTTCAATATATCTTCTTTTGTCTTCTACAGAAGAAAGAAAGCCGTACTGGTTTGGAACAACATGATGGAGAGTAAATGATGACAAAAAAAATGTGGGGTTTTGAATGAGCCATTATTTCGGTTACACTTTATTTCGATAGTCCACTTTAGACATTCTACTAACTATAAGTAACTTTGTAACTACATGTCAACTACATGTCAACTAATTCTCATTAATTTGCAACTACATGTCTACTAACTCTCAGAGTAGACTGTTAGGGTAGGTTTAGGGTTAGTAGAATAAGTTGACAAAGAAAGAGTTAGAAGATATTAAGCAGACAGTCTACTAATACTCTACTAACTGCTAGTTGACATGTAGTTGCAAAAGTTACTTACTGTTAATGGAATGTCTAAAGTGGACTTTCGAAATAAAGTGTTACCATTATTTCTGCTTAGGCTCTGAAATATTTGCCCAGTAGAAATATATGTTTCTCAGCAAGAGCAGATTTGATGGTATTAGGGGATTAAGAATGACTTATTTACCTTTTTGTCTTTAGGCGTTTCTTATTCAAAAGCTGAGGATGGCAAGAGCTTTACTAATGCACTTTACGGGAACGGTCCAGGATACCAGATTGTGAACGTAACTCGTCCTGACATGAACGTGACGATCTCAAGTAAGTTTTATGAGTTTAATTGTTATTCCCTCAGGTGCAGAAGAGCATTTTTAAGTGCATGGCACAAGCTCTGTGTTTTGGCAATGCAGACGCCCCATCTTGTGGTCATGCGTGTTACTGAAAGAAAATGAAACAAAACTCTTTTCTCTCACATTAAAGGTAGAATTCACCAAAAACACTGCACCAAAAATCATTGCACTAAACTATCATATGACGCCTGAAGACTTAGAATATAGCAAATAAGTTGTATTTTCATGGTGCTTTTTTATTTATGAAACTCCTTATATGTGAACCTTTTTTTAAATCTCTCTTTTTGTGTCTCAAATCAGAAAAGTCATACTGTACGAGTTTGTAACAATTATCATTTTTGTCATTTTTTATTATTATTATTAATTGTATTAACTTTTTGGGGGGGGGGCTTATTATTCCTTTAATCATTAACGCTGAATTAATTAATAACTGTATAATGTAATTGATTCATATCTGACTGTTCTTCGCAGGCAGTGATGAATATCTTCAGCAGGCTGCTGTACCTCTAGATTCAGAAACTCATGGTTCTGAGGATGTCGCTATTTTTGCCAAAGGCCTGATGGCCCACCTCTTCCACGGAGTCCAAGAGCAAAGCTACATACCTCATGCTATGGCTTACGCTGTCTGTCTTGAGCCCTACACTGACTGCCTGCTAGAAGACTATGGCGTTTGCACTCAGTTCAGCCTCATGGTTCTTATGCTGAGCTTGCTGTCCTCACTCACATTTCTGATATGATGTGACTAAAGGGGGTGGGGTGTAATTTACACAGCATTCTTGTATATTTGCATCCCAATATATTTGCACATTTTTCCCATTTAACTGCAACATTTAGACAACCGACAGAAAAACAGGATAACTACTGCACTGGATCTGTGTTTGCAATTAATGTTGGTTGAGATATAATTGAAATCTTCTGTGAGGACATGAATAAGTGGTGGAAAAGGGTTGATTAATGTATGCCAATAAAATCTGCAAATCCAGGAAGCTGTGCTTACATTTACATGTGTATTTCTTTAGTGACCCTAAAACACTGAACAAATGGCAATGTAAATATATTTTATACCTAAAAAAAATTAATTTAGTCTAATGTGTAGATTAAATTTATGTTTAAAAGTTTATGTTTGGGGAAGTCGTGGCCTAATGGTTAGAGAGTCGGATTCGTAACCCAAAGGTTGCGGGTTCGAGTCTCGTACCGGCAGGGATTGTAGGTGGGGGGAGTGAATGTACAGCGCTCTCTCCCACCTTCAATACCACGACTGAGGTGCCCTTGAGCAAGGCACCGAACCCCCAACTGCTCCCCGGGTGCCGCAGCATAAATGGCTGCCCACTGCTCCGGGTGTGTGTTCACGGTGTGTGTGTGTGTTCACTGCTGTGTGTGTGTGCACTTTGGATGGGTAAATGCAGAGCACTAATTCCGAGTATGGGTCACCATACTTGGCCACATGTCACTTTCACTTTTTTTTTTCACTAAAATATTTACCTTCAAAATGCTGACTATTATGATGTATTATATATGTATTATGATGTATTATAAATATTGTGGATATCAGGAACAGTGTGATCAACTGGTGTCATCTTCAGATAAAAGACAATAAGTAGTTTAAAACATATCAGCTGTGCTATTGTTTCAAACGAGTAAGACGTGTAAATCCCTTAAATGTATTGTGAAATGTGATATGTTTAAAACAGTAATTAAACTATAAAACATTTTGTTTGTACATGGAAGATGACTTACCTCGTATTTCATACTAGAGACCGAAAAACTGTCAAAGAAAGAATAAACCTCATTCCACCTTCATCCATCCTGTACTTCATGGCTCCTTTTAAAATATCTGTTGAATTAATTAATTTAAATTAAAATACATTTTAATTTGAAAGAAAATTAAAGGGATCGTTCACCCAAACATTTAAAATTATCCCATGATTTACTCACCCTCAGGGCATCTTAGGCATATCTGACATTCCTCTTTCAGACGAGCACAATCGCAGTTATATTTAAAACTGTCCTGGCTCTTCCAAGCAGTATAATGGCAGTGAATGGTGCCCCTGTATTTGAAGCCCAAAAAAGTGCATCCATCCATCATAAAACTACTCCAAACGGCTCCGGGGTGTTCATAAAGGCCTTCTGAAGCGAAACGATGCGTTAGTGTAAGAAAAATATCGATTTTTAAAAATATATAAACTGTAATCTCCAGCTTCCGGTCCCTTAAGCAGGTGCGTTCACGACAAGCCGTTCGAGCGTATGACGTAGACGTAGCAGAAGGCTAGAGTAGTATTGCATCCTTCATATCTCCGAAGAGTGGGCGGGATTATTCACATGTCGTTATAGTTGCGCCGCCTCTCCTGCCGCGACTACTGAAAACCTTTTTCATTCCGCGTCGCCCCATCAAGCTCTCGCTGGATCAGCTCATCTGCTATCAACGAGAGGAACGTCTGTACTTCCTCAACAGACAACGAAACAGCCATTTTTTGGTTGTTAAAAAAGGTGCGCTCGTTCAAAACAGTTGCGTTCGATCCTTCGCTGGCTGTGCTGATTTAAATCTAGCGGTTCTGTTGTGTCTCGTGTCACAAGTTCAGTGACGCAGGTAGTGACGATTCTCTCCGGCCAATCCGTGATCAGCAGAGTTTACACGTCACGTTTTGGTAACGGTACGGTTCACTTGGAACCTCAACGGAGGTGGTACTTAAAAAAAGTACGAGGTACCAGGTACTGTACCCAGCGGAAAACCCCCCAAATGTGAACCGTACCGTGCATTGGAAAAGTGCCATCTGTAAACAGCCGAGCTCCTGGAGGCATGTCGTGGGCGGATCTAAAGAGTCGCGAGCACGCGTGCTCTTCCGGGAGAAGTGCCCATACAAGGAATTCCGCCCTTTATGACGTCATACAGGGCTATACTCGAAAAAAAAAAAAACATTTTGAAACTTATGAGCCAAGATGGCGGTGAGATTGGAGGAGGTGTTTTTGAAGTGTCTTCAGGAAAGTTTGAGGTTGGATGATATTACAACCAACATAGCTCAAATATTTTATATAGATGAACACATAAACAAGACTTTTAATTAATTTATCATTTTGAGCCAAATTTATGGGCAGGAGCTCCAGTTGCTACCAAGAATGCAGTGAGCGTGATGACAAATTTTGGCCACAGTTCGTGAACTTTCTGGTAAATGTGACAAAATGTTTCCGAAAATTTCAACAATTGACAAGACAACTGAAAGCTAACTGAAAGCTTGTCTTCCACCGTACATCAGCTTGTTACTGAGGTAACTACTCACAAAGAGGCACTGAAAGTCGTGTCTGCTGAGATTCAGGATCTTAAACAGATGAACACAACGTTAAAAGAAGAAGTTGGAGTGTGCAAGCGGCACAGTTGGAGGTGGACACTGAAGCTGCATGGGGTACAAGAAAAGGATGGAAAAGACGTCTGTGGTGTTGTGATCAATGGGCAATGTGGTACCTGGCATCGGTGACAGGATGGAGGAAACAGTGGATATCGCCCATCGTCTTGGCCCGCGGAAAAAGGATGGTACATGCAGATCTATAATTATCTTGTTTGCTTTTCGTCGTTACCAGGACACTGTCTGGCAAGCTGCCAGAGATAGTACATTTCTGCGGGACAACAAGCTGCGACTCAAAGAGGCCTGATCCCCAGAAGACAGGGTGGCAAGAGAATAATTTGGCCCCTGGTCTAGAAGGTCAGAGATGAAGGGGAAAAGGCTTTTTTCCATGGACCATTTTCTCTGATTGACAGAAAGAGATTTGACTATGCTAGTGTGAAGCAGGACGTATATGCATTCTTCTGTTCTCCCTGTATTTAGGTCGTTTTCAGCTTGTTATAGCTGATTAGCTCAGTAAACAAGTGCCTCATATTTGGCTAGAGATTGATCTTTCAATGATTCAATCCTCAGTGAGTACTGCTTAGTTTGACTCTCAAGTCATATGCTTCATTTTTGTTAGTACTGATTATTATCTTTATATACTTTTACAATCTTTACGTTGTGCCAGTCATTGTTGGCATATTTTATAAAGACCTTTTTTTTTGTTTAAAAAGTAGTTATCTTGTCCAAGATTGTTATATAAGATTATATGGGATTATCTTGTTTGTTCTAAGACCTCAGTTGGTTGTATATCATTCCTTAAGGTAAAGTTTCCGTACAGTTTCTTCAGTTGTTGGTACATACTTTATTCCTTCTTTTTTGTCTTTCTTTATTTGTCATGGATTTCAAGTTCAGTTCACTTTCTGTTATGTCTTTGAATGTTAGAGGTATGCGTGATATGATCAAGAGGAAAGCTATTCTTTTGTGAGTTGGATGTTAAATTCTGGAAGAATCAATGGGGCAATTTAATTTATTGTAGCCATGGTTCTAATCATTCTGCTGGGGTTTCAACTCTTTTGCACAAATTTAAGGGGCAAATTCCTGAGGTAATAACTTCTAGTGAAGGCAGATGAATCATTATGTCAATAAAGCAAGATAACTCTATCTTTATTATCTCCAACTTATATGGCTGTAATTCTCTTTCTGCTAACAAAATATTATTTTCTCAGATTATGTAATTTGACAGAAATGCATAATAAATACCCAGCTCTTTTCTAATTTTAGGCGGCGATTTTAATGAATGTTTAGATGACACACTGGACAGATTTCCTCCTAGAAGCAATGAAGCTCTCCACACCAATTCTAATGTTTTATCAATATGTTCTTCTCTCTCCCTCACAGATCCTTGGAGTTTTGTTGTTGTTGTTGTTCATCCTGACACACAGGACTTCACTTGGTCAAATCTATGATTCTTTTCCTCTTACAAAGTTTTTGACACCCTTGAGCATGGATTTCTTTTGCAGACTCTCAAGCTATTTGGTTTTGGTGATTTTTTTGTTAATGTTATTGAAATGTTTTATAGAGATAGTAACAGCTCTGTCTTAATTAGCTTCAGCACTTCTAAGTGTCAGACGGTTGTCCTGTTTTTATTTATTTTAGTTACAGAACTGTTATCTGTGTGTTACCACTTCATGATATATTCATTGCAATGTATTGAATTAAGATAAAAAATACAAAATAACAAATACAATTTCAAGAAAGGCCTCCAGCCTTCTTCCACTTCATGATATTTTATAAAAGAGTATTAATTTCAACGTATCAAATAGGAATATATGAAATTTAAAGCAAGTCTTAAATGAAATGTTATGAACCTGAGACTGAACATCCTTCCTCCACTTCATGCCACTTCCACAAAAAAAAAATCAAATAGGATAATAAAATTCTGAAATGTATAATTTTATATGAAGACTTTTGATGTATTTTTAAATGTATCAATTACCAAAGAAAATAATATTTATTTAGCTATTTACCTTGAATGAGGGGGTACGGTGTCCAACAGGCGTGATAATTGAAGTTCATTTTCACAAATTGAATATGCTGAATATAGGCTTTATTTCAGGCACAGATTATTCACATTTTGTTTCTGTTATTATAAGACACATGGAGGTAAAAAAGGCACTTTTCTATAAACACTACAATTCGTAGATTATACTGGGAAAGCACCATATAGTGCCCTTAGTTTTGCTGATGTAAGGGATTCTCAAAGGACCATCAGTCGGAGGAGGCCTCACCCTATCCGGTTATTCAGTCCATCAATCAGGTCTGTGGAAATCTTCATCTATCGTGAACTGGGCTGTGGTGAGACAGCCTTACCTGGTAGACACAAGGGAGAAAAAAAAAGGAAAGACAGAGAGAAAGAAAAACTGAGGCAACTAGCATGAGTTGCAATGGCTTTATTAATGTTGGTGTGGTGCTGGTTGACCAGCATGGTCTCTCTGATATTTACTGGAAATTATATTTAAAGGGGGCATTAAACTGCCAGAATTTTAAAAGAGATATCTCCGTTTGCATTTAACTTTTTAGCTTCGTATCTTTGCAGATATTGTTTATGCTCAAACAGCAACATTACACACTAATTAACGTTAAAAAAGTTAATTCGCAGTCAACCACCCCTTTAACCTATTTATTGAAAAAAAAAAATAATATATTTTTAATATTATTTAATAATATTACTTAACTGTCACCGTCCCACCTGTGGGACGCTTGGCGCTCTTTTTGTTGTTGTCCTTTTTCTCTATCATGTCTTTTAGTAATCATCATAAATCATATATCATTTGAAAGCTTAGAAGCCCAAGATTCATCCTGTAAAAACCATTTTGAAATCGGACATTGCGTTATCATGGAAATGGTACTTTAAAATCTTTAAGCGGTCTCCCCCTTAGTGGGCAGTGTCAAGTGTCATATTACAAAATGCATCACGCTCTTTTATAATCAAAACTTTTTATAATCTTGACAAAAAACATATAATTGGAAAGGTCTGAGTCTCAGGATTTCATATTTGGTGGTATATTTTGAGATAGAAGTAATATTGACAGAGAAATCTAGACATTTGTGACAGAAAAATGCATTAAAAAATTTAAATGGAGTTTGGATGGCACCCGGGGGCTGTTTGTGGTATAACACCCTAAATAAAATCTCACAGGAACCTCAATTTTTTTCATATCAACTTCAAATTTGGAACATAACTTATTTAGACATAAGGCTTTAATTTTATACCAATTTTAGAGTAAAACCTGATATGTAAAATATTATTATATAAAATTAATATAGTGCATTTTCTTTACAGTAAATTTAAACTACCATAACTTTTTGATACTTACATTTTTTTTAAAACATTCCACTTTTGCGATAATTTGCTGATTTTCATCTTTAAAAAGAGAC
Organism: Sinocyclocheilus anshuiensis; assembly: GCF_001515605.1. Lineage (NCBI taxonomy): Eukaryota > Metazoa > Chordata > Actinopteri > Cypriniformes > Cyprinidae > Sinocyclocheilus > Sinocyclocheilus anshuiensis. Next base: position 806,033 of record NW_015544287.1, on the reverse strand, counting down.
CAACCTTATGTCTGTATTCCAAAGTGTTCATAAATTACAACAATTTAAGTTTGGATAGTGCACCTGCATGCCTATTTTAAAAAATGGGGGGTGACAGTTAAAGGGTTAAAGAGACCAACCATAGGTCTGTATTCCAAAAGTGTTTATAAATTACAACAATTTAAGTTTGGATAGTGCACCTGCATGCCTATTTTAAAAAATGGGGGGCGACAGTTAAGGGGTTAATCATATTTATATTAATAATTCATTAATATACTTTTATACCTATAATATAAATATAATTTATTAATATATAAATAAATATACATTTATACAATCAATATTAATTTATTGGCATAACCTGAGAGAACTTTGCCCCCTGGTGGTGATCTAGACCTTGGGAAACATTTCTGAATCAAACCAAATAATCCTTTATCTTCAGACCGTTTCAGGTAGTCTACATGCCTTACAGCATCAGTGGTCCCTGATGAGCAGCCATTGCATGACTGTTCAGTGTTCACTGTGAAAAGCTGTCAGTGCTACTGAAATGGTGCTGTGTCGGGGTCTCTGCCATCCTCTCTGAAAACCCTCAGCCTACGTTTCTACTAACTTGAGAGGCGAACAATGACATAACTACACAGCCAGCCCACAAGCATAATTCAACACGATCTTTATGGTTGAATGGACTAAAGGTCTTCTGGCCTTGAAATTGCTGTTAAAGGGTGCTCTTTAACAACATACTTACATTAGGCATATTTATGTAACATGCATCCAGACATCAAGGACTGCTGGTTTTCTGATGAAAAGCAATAGGAATTATTGTTACCTTAGATCAGTTTTTTTTTGTCTGCATGAAAACTGCTAAAATTCATGCTAGGCCAGTAGTTGGCGATGCCACTTTGAAAAAAAAAAGTGAAAGTGAAAGATATCTTTGTATAGAAACACTACGTGCCTGCGCTCATACCTATAGACTGAGCACGTAATACATATGCACATAACATCAGCACTTTCACAGATTTGTGTTTTTGTAGTTTACAAGGAGACTTTTCAAAAGTTTGTGTTTTCAGGCCCCCTGAAAATGAATGGCCAAACATCACAAAAAGTTTTCAGTTTTTTGTTGAAAACAATGTCATGTAAACGTCTCCCCAGATGTTAGATATTTACAATCAAGCTAAAGAAAAACTGACAAAAGTTGCTTTCAGACAAATGAAAAATTTAGCCATTGTTGGTACTCAGGGCTGGATTGGTAATCGGGCATACCGGGCATTTTCCCGGTGGGCCGACGCACTTAAGGGGCTGACAGAATGTTTTTTTGTTTTTTTTGCCAAGGACCATCACGCAGGGACAGCGAGCAGCCAGTGGCCCATTGGATTGTCTCCTGTATTGACAGCGTAAACCATCCAGTCACAATGCGCTATAGACGGAGCAATGAAGTACGTCCCCCGCGCTTTTTTAGTCAAGTCAAGTGTGTTCTTAGAGGTTTCCAATGCGAATAAATCCAGATTTAAATTTAAAAAGTCACGATATTGTCGGACCTGACGTTTTATTCTTATCCAAAACAACTAGATGTGATATGAGTGTGATACATACACTACCAGTCAAAAGTTTTTGAACAGTAATATTTTTTTAATGTTTTTTTAAAGAAGTCTTTTCTCACCAAACCTGCATTTATTTGATCCAAAATACAGCAAAAGCGGAAATATTGTGAATTTTTTTTACTATTTAAAACAACTGCTTTCTATTTAAATATATATTAAAATGAAATTTATTTCTGTGATCAAAGCTATATTTGTAGCATCATTACTCCAGTCTTCAGTGTCACATGATCTTCAGAAATCATAATAATATGCTGATATGTTGTTCAAGAAACATTTATTATTATTATTATTATTATTATTTAAAAAATGTAAAACAGTTGAGTACATTTTTTTCAGGATTCTTTGATGAATAGAAAGATCAATTTGATGAATAGAAATATCCAAAGATCAGCATTTATCTGAAATAAAAAGCTTTTGTAACATTATACACTCTACAATTCAAAAGCTTAGAGTCAGTAGAATTTTTTTTTTGGGGGGGGGGAGAAATTAATACTTTTATTTAGCACTAAATTACTGAAAGAGTTGTTACCTGTAGCAGAAGAACCGCTTCTCAATATTAATATATATATAAATGATGGTGGGCCGCCTGGACCAAAAAATGCCTGGGCCGATTTTTTGTCCCAGTCCAGCCCTGTTGGTACTACTAGCAAAATATGATCTTTTCTGACTAGCAAAAGACTTATTTAGCAGCTCTTGTCAGAATGAGGAACAACATGGATATATAGATAATTACTTAATTCTATTTACAACGAAAACTCCTAAATTCATGGTACTTACTGTGTAAACCAGACCAAGTAACTCTCAACTCAACTTTCAAAACTGTTTTATGGTGTTTTTGTCTATTGAAAGTTGTCAGCATGTTGTTAAATTACAGTACAATCCATTGAATGCACTGTACAGCCTTGTTTTCAGCCGTCATATATTAAATATAGCGCTACCCAAAAGCTTACTAAGTTTACTTTGGCAAAATGCTCAAGCGTGACTACTGCGCTTGACCTCACAGCCCCAACAAACATGGCGACTGTCGCGTGACGCGTTAGTTATGTTTCTATAGCAACGCTGCAGCTCTCGCGATAACAGAGAATGCGAGACTGACCGCGGCGCCTTGTTTCCTTTCCCCGCTGCAAGTGCGCGAGCTCCGGCAGAATTCCACTCATCAACGGTCACAAACTTTAGTCACAGGCAGCGTTTAACTCTCATTTGTAGGCACGCAATACATCAGCGGTTAATAAATTAAGTCAGGCTGTTGTTTCTGAAGCGCCTCGGCGAGTTTTGGCCGTTTGTTTGAGGTGTAAACAGTGTGAAAGAGGAGTTGTGGGTGGGTTTGACGGTTATGGCAGCACCGCGACCCATTAAAGGGATCCTGAAGAACAAATCCAGTATCAAAGCCCGACCAGAAGAGCCAGTCCAGGACACCCCAGAACCAGGAGCCCCTATAAACTCTGAAGACGACCAGCAGTGAGTAACTAGTCTGTAAAACAGGTTAATTCAGTCCGACAGCGCGTCTGTGGCAGTGTGACAGTCACCGTGAGACCTGTCAATCAAACTGCTCTGACGCTGAACTAGTGCACTCACCCAGTCTGTGGTTTCAGTTTAACTGCTTCCGGTTAGATTACTGGGCTAGTAGCTTAGGCTGCTAGTCGGCTAGCCACTGACCTGTCATCTAAACCAGACCATCCTGCTGGAAGGAACACAAATCCAACCTCTTCTTTACTAACCAGCTGTTTTCTGATCAGTCTTTGAGCCTGTTGTTTACATGCACAGCTCGAATGGGTATCTGAAATAGCAAAAGTGTTGTTTTATATTTAACAAACATAAATTATGTAACAACACTGATATTTTAATGTTAAATATGCATTAATGTGCTTTAAAACGTTTTATTAGTAACATTATTATTATACAGTCATTCCAATTAAATACAAATGGGACATTCAGATGGTTAGAAATTACTTAAAATCAGTTCCTATATATTAAAATATGAATTAATGTGATTTCATCACGTGATGAGCATTAACTTGGCGAATCTCGCTAAACCTTCGAAGAGAGTTTGAGACTTATTTCACCCCAAAACCAAAGGACCAAAAATAAATATTTGCTGAACCTTATTTAAAAAGAATTTTAGAAAATGAAACTTTGCATTGATACATTAATTTACATTAATTACTTTCAACCAAAAATAAAATTATATATATATATATATGTGTGTGTGTATAATTTATTTAATTTATTAAAATGTACAGTGATGAGAATGTTTCCATTACATTTACACACTTGATATTCATGATTATAATATCACACTACAAAAATCTTAATGTTCTAAACAGTTAATTAAAACTGAAACTAAAATTGAAAAAAACATTTTTGTTACTTGAAATAAAGTAAACATTAACTGAAATAAAATAAGATCAAATAAACTTTTATTTCATAAATATTAATTTAACTTAAAATAACAAATTAAAACTGAATTAAAAATAATAAAAAAAACTATATATATATATATAAGGCTGCACAATTAATTGAATTTCTAATCGTGATGACAATTACGGATGCCACAATGACGTAACTGTTCAAAGCAGCAATTAATCGTTCAAAGTCCACTTATGTTATTTTTCAGTTTTCAGCTTGTTTATTTTCATAAAAATATATGACATGCAGTTGCTTCAAACAATGGTGTAAACGTCATTCAGTGTAAATTGTGATAATCGTAATTAATAATCGCAATTACAATTTCAAGGGAATAATCGACAATTATGATTTTTGTCATAATCGCCCTTATATATATATATATAAAAAACACAAATGAAAAGTTGCTAAAACTTTAAAATGAAATATAAAGAAATGAGAATATAAAAATACAAACATTCAAAATGTTAACAAAAACTATAAAACTGTATCAATGATAGGCTACTACAATAACACTGGTTCTCAAAATAGGCTTGTTTTTATGCAAAATATTCCTCCTTTCTTTTGGCTATGGGGGGAAATGGCATTCCCCCGATGATATTTAAAAGGTTTCTTTAAAAATTAAATTCAAAGTAAATATCAAAATATTAACCATGTTCATGTTTTGGTTAGACTTATCCAATTTAACATGTCAACATAAAGGTGGAATAACAACACTTTCCTCTCACTCTGGCTATCATAAAACTCAGCTGTCACTGCAGATTTGTAAAATTAGGAGAGTGATTTTCTGCCTGAGGGGCGGCGCGTGTATAAACTGATCTCATTCATTTTGACATTCACTCATCCAGAGACACTGTTAGGAGTTGTGGATGTGTGTCTCCACTGAAGCACTTTCTCTCTTGGAGGTCCTGAAGGATGCGACCGAAATAATGACGATCCCATTTCCTTGTTAACTGAGCCGCCTGGTTTTTATCAATATTCAACATGTATTGATTTGGGCTTTTAGGTTGACCAAATTTTGAACAGGATTTTTCAGAAACATCAATAAAGGAAGTCCTAAACCTCCTGGTAATGGAGAGCTTGTGTTTTCAGTATGGCGCGTGTCGATGTATGTAGGTGTTCTTTTTGGCTTGCCGGCTTCCTCTGCCTCCTCTTCCTCTCTCACCAGAAGACATTGTTCTTGAATCCAGTTCTCCCACTCCTAGGAAAATAGGACACACTGTAAGAAGCCATTATTGCTGAATCTGTCCTGTGAGACAGCTGAGCCGACTGCACTGACACTAAATTAGACCCTAAAATGAATCCATTGATGCACCTAACCACTACATAACCAAAGTATTGTTGAGTGTATTATAGGCTAATATTACAATATTTCTCGTCTCACAACAAACATTGGGTCTCATTCACTAAGCATGCTTGCGCACAAATTTGTGTGTATGCAAGTGAAATTCATTTAAAATGTAGTATGACTATTAGGGCTGGGTAAAAAATTGCGATATCTCGATATTAATCGATTCTCTTTTTTACGGAACGATATCGATTCTTAAATCCCAAGAATCGATTAGTCTAGCCTGTTTTCAGTTAATGGACGGAACATTGAAGGGCACTTCCCATCCAATAAATCGCAATAAGCATTGTGCGTTGGTGCTTTTAATATGAAGCAATGTCTCAGATTTCAAATTCTGTCCATCAATTGTATTGAAGTATTTAAACAATAAATGCCGTTTTGGCGCTGTTTAATGTGGAGTGACAGATCGC
>NW_015544287.1:794352-799922 GCF_001515605.1 Sinocyclocheilus anshuiensis | reverse complement strand
ACAAAATAAACATGACTAAACATCCGAAGGTAAGTTAAAAGAAAGGGTACAACTTTACAATCCGTATCCTGTCTCATGTAATCGCTCAGTGTTTCAGCCGCGCAAAGATGTCAGTATAATGGCTTGTAAACAATGTCACGTAACGTCACATTTACCTCAGAAAAACATATTCTGTGACCATAAACTCATTAGTCAGATAGAAAAATAAACTAGAGAGGGGCATTGTGCTAAATACATGCACAATATAACATTCATTATAATTTTTACTGTTCCTATGTTTAATTTATGTTTGAATAAATCCATCAATTTTTTATGACAGCCACCATTTAAATGTTTATGTAAAAAAAAAACCCGAATTGAAGTAAAAATATTATGTAATTGTAACTTTATTATTTTAAAACTTCATTAAGTGTAATTAACAAATCAGTCAATTTTAACCTTCAGTATTATAGTAATGTAGTACCAAATGACTCTCATGTATATTTTACAGCATTAGTTGCGAGATTTTTTTTTCCTTGAGAAAATTTGGCAAGTAGGCCTACTGTACCTGATATATATCCAAAATAATCGATATATTGAATTGAATCGAATTGGTAATCGAATCGAATCGAAAGCTTGTGAATGAGAATCAAATCGAATCGTGAAATTTGTGTCAAAACCCAGCCCTAATGACTATGATCACATATTCTTTTATGTATTTTAATAAGTACAGGTCAGAATAAGTATATTGTTTCATTTTTACATAAATATATCTGTTACTCTGAATGATGATTTACCAAAAAAAGAGATATTGCCATTGTTCCCATAACTGAAATGTTTTTAGTATTAGTCTGTATCATTATATTAGTTAATATTAATAATATTCCTGAGTAAATGACTGCAGAAGCAGATGTTGAAATATAGCTAATAAGTAGTTTATTCTACTGTTCTGATGCTCCCCTGCCATGCTTGCTTAGCTTGTCACTTTGTTTCTGACTTGCTCTGCCCCAAAAATTGCTGTTTGCAGCCATATTTATGAATGCTTTCTGTTTGCCAACATGAATGACATTATCAGGATGAGTATTTGGGGTGGAGAATCTCCTTAATGGCCTCTACTGAACTTGTGACAGTCTGTAGCGAGAGGAGGCTCTCTGTTCAGAAATATTGGCAAGCTGTTATTCTGACAATTGCAATCCTCAATACTTTTCTCTTTTCTTTGCTAAAGGCACGTTCACACCAAGTACAATAAAGATATAGTTCAAAACAATAATTCTAAATATAAAACAATAGCAGATTCCACAGCACAACTAACAATAACTGCACAGAGAAACAATATTGTTGGAATCTGAGCGTATTAGGTTTTTTTTTTTTTTTTACAACTGATGAATGATGAAAGCATTGACAGCCAATCAGAATCATAAAGAAAACAAGTAGATAGAATAGAATAGAAAGAAAAAAGAATAGAGAATTCTAGTGTTAGAGGTAGAGCTGTGCAATTAATTGAAATACAGTTTCGATGTGACTTTCACAAAATGAGATGTGCTTGATTTATTAAAGTTTATTAGATTTATTGTTTTTTTAGAAGCACGAAAGAGAACTCACGTATCAAATACACGCAAAAATGTTTCAAAATGCGGCGCTTGGTGATTATTCACGTAAATGCTCGACCGTTATGTCTTAAGTGAACATAAACAGTTGAGAATGAAAATACATGTTTAACAGTAAATTGGATCCACAGGCTATTTCTGCTGCCGACTGTGTGCTTCATATTAATCAAACAACAAAAGACAAAGGCAAAATCACTCACTGCTCTTGACTGAAGGACTTTTGTAGCTTTAATGAGAACCAAAGCAAGTTTAATTCTAGGCTATGCTGTTTTATTTTACATTCAATTATTTAATTTGTGTAGTAGGCTGTTAGCTTAATACTTTAGACTTGCTTAACCCCCTTAGCATTCCTGTAAAATTACGCCTAAAACATGCAGTGTATCATGGAATGCTAACAGGTTAAAAAATGTAAAGCACTGTTTGTTTCATTTGTATCTTTTTTTCTATTGTATTTGTCCGTTGCATTTTTATTGTAGTACTGACTCTTTAATTATTTTTCAATAATTTTAAGGACTTTGAGTTACCCTAGTATTCTGCTGTGGTATTGAGAATTGTGAAAATTACAATGTATCTAAAATATAGATGTCATAGCAACCTTATTTATACAGAAAATATATATTTGATCTTTAAATAAATCACTCATATAAAGTTTTGGTCATATAGCCCACTCATAATTATGTTAAATAACCATGATTATAATATTGTAGGGCTGGGACAATAAATCGATGCATCACAAATCGAGAAATGATTCTGCATAGATTCTGAGATTTTCCGAAGGCATCGCGATTCTCTCTTGAATCGATTCTGAGCTGAGTTTTTAACAGCAGATGGCACTGCGTGCTTTAGAAATAGCCGTATTCTGCTTGCTTCCAGTTCCTTTCACACGCACCACTTGAACCTACAATAATCATTTATAAAGTTCGAAATGGTTGAAGCGAATAACAAGGATGTTCACAGTGGGCTGTGTTTATGTTAATCTCACATCATAAAAGCATAAAAGCCGATGTGCAAGTACATTTAACCACTTACATTACTCAGCCGAACGCGCAAGCGCTCTTCTTCGTGAGCATTTGAGTGTGTGGTTAAATACTAGCCTAGAGCGCCATCTGCTGTTAAAAACTAAGCTCAGAATCGATTCGAGAGAGAATCACGATACATTCCGAAAATCTCAGAATCGATCTACGAATCGCGATGCATCAATTTATTGTCCCAGCCCTATAATATTGACCAAAGTATTCATGATTATGAGTTTTGTCATAATCGATGAGCCCTAGTTAGAGGATCAAGTTTTTTTTTTGTTTTTTGTTTTTTTTTACAATAAGTAAAATAAAACAAGTACTGTAAATAGAATAGAGAGTGTTAGAGGGTCAAGTGTAGATGGAAGAGATGTGTCTTTAGCCTTTTCTATTTTCCTTTTGACTCCTCGGATCAACATTCAGATTGATTCCGATTGATTTATAGTCAAGTCACCTTAGCGCTTTATACAGTAAGGGTTGTTTCAAATCACCTTCACAGTATTAAACAGAAAATTAATAGAATTAATGATGCAAACTTCATCAAATATGAGGCAAATCCAAATTCTGCTGTCAAGCAGCTCCAACAGGACAATATTGCTATTATTCATAGAATATAGCATATTTATTGTCATGTGAGACGTATATTCCAGAAAATTTGGTAAAAATGTTCAAAATTGTTGCTTTATTTCTTTTGGTCAATTACTTTGAAATCTCAAGTGATTTCTTAGAAATATTTGATTGAACCCTATAAAACCACTTGGTATGTATAATAAACTAGAGTATTGTGAAGAAACTGAATGGTGTTTGCTTGTGCAAAATCCCCTCCATAGTGCTGGAGTGTGGGTGGTTGCCAGGGCATTTGTTAAGGTGTTCTAAGTACTTCTGGTGCGTAATGTGGTTGCTAGGGCATTTTATTTACTGGCAAAGCCCCAAGGCTCTGATATTTTGGTCTCAGATATGGCACGAGTCCCTCCTTCAGTGCAAGTCTGTGAGATTTTCAGTTTTATCATACAACAGAAAATAGTAAGTAAACAGGAAAGCAGCATGATTGGAGATATCACTCACGTCTACAGAACAAACAGTGTGTGATGAGTTACAGATCAAAATTTAATAATTTAGTAAGCATACTCAGATCTAAATTTTTACAGGTAATACAAATGGCTGATTTCCGGTGACAGTTATTTAAGATAATCTCTGCTCAGTCACTGTTAACTCAATTAAAGTAATACCAGCTGTTACAGAAATAGCGACAGGTGTTTTTTTTTTTGGTAATTTGTCACATTTTATTTTTAAGAAAATATATTAATAATGCATTATAAGAATGATTGAAATTAAAATAACATTTATTATGAAAATGTGTTGTACCTCATGTATTTTAACTACTGGATCAGGTTCATCGTCTTAGAACAGTTTGGCTGATTCCACATGTTTTATAGTGGATTTATGTGATTGACAGAAGCATTAATTAGGGTCACATTGTAGGAAATTTGTAAAAATTCAGCAATTCCATGTTACGGATGTCGAAAAATATTCATTAAGTGACTTTGCATTTTACTCTCTAGTTTAAAAGTCTCTAAACTCCCTCATAGCTCTTTAAAGACACTCAACTCAATATGTCCCACCTTTATCCTGTATGAATATGAAGCTATTATTTTCCTAACAATATGTTTTGTTTCTCAGACATCTGCAGTAGCAGGAGAGCCATGTTTCTTTGGCAGCTTTTTTTTGTTACTTTAGGGGGATATCCCGTACCAGCTTGTAGATCTTACTTTTGCCTGAACTGTTGTTTTTCCAGGACTTTTTCCCGTGGTGATAAAACACTGATTGAATTATACATTTTTGCAGCATTCGGGTCTCCTAACCACAGACAAGTTCCTTGTATTGTATTGTGCTTGCTCTCCAAATAAGTCACTGCAGGCTGCTTGCTCATGTACTGTTTTTCTAACCTATGATCCGTTGAGAAAAACCTTGACCTCTACTGCATGCAACAATGCACCATATGCTCCCGTGTGATGCAGAATAAACCGCTGTTCACCATCGGGGAGGCCTCTGCCTCTAACATGAATGAAACTAATCTCTTGATTATGTTGCGAGGGAACATGAACGTCCATTCTGAAGAGATTAGCATTACTCGACTAGTCCTCGGTCCTGCTTTATGTTCATCTTTCTGTCCATGATAGACGGTAAATCTTGCACTGATTGCATCCAGCACCTCCCTAAAAGAGACTTAAAAATAATCCTCTTGTCAAAACAACAGTTCTTTGAAATGCTATAGTTAAAATTTGTCATTTAAAATCAGGTTTGAGTGGATTTCCACACTTGCTTTGCAACAGCACCTCATCCAAACGCTGGTTGTGTAACAGTTCTTCTTCCATGTGGATTGGCACATTTGACTGCTACTGCAGAAGCATTAGTGATCCAGTCTACTGCGTTCATGTCACCTAATGCACTCACAGGATTTTCATCAGACTACAGAACACAGAAAGAAGGGATTCGGACTACTAAAGCCAGTGTTTAGTTACGGTTCTGTAGCATGTCAGAGTTTAACCTGCTTGAGGTGTGGTATTGTGGCTCTGTCATTGCATTGAGTGAGTGTTGACTGAACCATAATCGATTGATTGAGGTCATACTTAGCTTTGCTGTAACACTTTGACTTGTTGATGGTCCATATTGTCAAATACCAAGATCTCGCCGCTCCGTCTACGCAGTAGATGCACATCCTTGAATGGACCAGTAAGAAATTGATCATTTCTGGAGGGAATTTGGTGCCAAGAGTGTTAAGTATTAAAGTATTTATTCATATTTTAATGAGCTTTCAGTTTTCATTTTAATTTTAGTGTAAGTTTTAGTATTTTTTTTAATTTAAAGGTCCCCTGAAATGCTTAGAAATGCAGCGTTACTCTGTGTTGACGTCATTTTAACTGAAACAGGAAGACAGGGCGGGACATATCAAGCAGCCCCGCCCCCT
>NW_015544287.1:783031-794319 GCF_001515605.1 Sinocyclocheilus anshuiensis | reverse complement strand
GCAGCCCCGCCCCTTTTTAAAATAGCCAATAGCGTTCGTTTATATCACAGCTTGGGCTAGAGCCGTTCAGAGCCGTTGAGCTTCGTAAAGCCACGTTTGACAGGGTATGCCAGCCACAATCTCATCCATATTGCTATAAAATATAGCATTCTGTGTAGAATTCAAATAGCTCCGATACATTGTGTGGTCTGCGGTGACTCGCGCATGTGATCCGCTCCGTGCTATGGTGTCTCTGGACCAGAGCAGAGTGTGTGTGCGGTGTGGTGGTTAGCGTGACACAGCGTGAAATGAAGTACGATGTGACGTCAAAAAAATCGTTGAGCCGTTTTGGAAGTGACGAACTGCAAGCTTTGAATGCTTATATCTTCTAAATGCGATTGAAATTATTTGTGCTTTGAGTTTTGCTTTACGAAACTGCTCTTGGGGTAGCACTGTAGCATGATGGCTTATAGCATTCAGTGCATTGGGAAACATTGACTTGAGACATGAAAAAGGGCCTTGTGTGCCAGTCTTATTTATATCACTGAAGGGTCAGTATATTTGGCAATGTATGCCACTTGGTGCTATTTTTTGTGTCTGCCGTTTCCAAGGTACTCCAAAAAGTTTCAAAGTGGGGCAGGGTCCTTTGTTTCATGTAGCAGATCTCAGTGGGAACATTTGCTTCAGGGCTAAGAGCTTTATCTGTAATTGTATGTTAAGTTCCGTGTTTCTACCCATTCTTTTAGGAAGAAGTCACAGAAATGGGATGAAATGAACATTTTGGCCACATATCACCCGGCAGATAAGGACTATGGGCTGATGAAGATAGACGAACCCAGCACGCCATACCACAGGTAAGCAGCACATGAAGAAAACTGCCATTAATGCTGTTTAGACTATACCTGTATAAAGATGAATATCAATTCTAATGTGGCTGTGCTACTGCGTAGATTCCGGGGTGAAACTGCCGCCACCCTATTAAATCTAATAAGAAAATGAAACTGTGCTCGTTAGAACAAGTTGGATTGAGTGGATTTTCTAGGAAGTGATTAAATGAACAAAACATTAATTTATGAAAATGAAATTTCTTTTTGGAGTAAACTGTGCAGGGAAAACGTCCATAAGTGAGTCCAGTTTAAAGTAGCGATGCACTGATATGGACGATAAGCTATAGATTACACTGCATTCAGGTTAGCCTATAGCCTTTATGCTACAGCTTGAAGAATAGTAATTATTTAAAGATCTGATCTCTTGCTGAGGCTGTATGGGTTGGGAATAAGTTGTTGTTTAAAGCGTTGCTCTTCTCTCTGGATATGTTACTGCCCTGTCTGCAAAATACAAGAGCAGCACTGAGGGTGCAACTCAATATGACAGGGCAAATTTGCAGAAAAGGTCATTCTGTCTTTCTCCCTTCGGGCTGTCGGCCAAAAATCTCCTGTCCCTCTTAGGATGGTCGGCGATGACGAGGATGAGGGGGCGCTCAGCGATTCGGACGGGAATACAGTCCTACCCGGAGATGACCTCTCTAAGAAGTAAGTGATGCATGATTGCTATCTCTGATATGGATAGATTTCTTCAAATGTTTTGATACGTACCCATGTTTTAGGCTCCAAAATTTGTGTGACTCACCACCTCCACCCCATCCACATCACAGAATTAACCTATGTACTCTACAATCTCACAGCAATTTACTTTTTTAATAATGACCAAACGCTTATTTACTATTTTGTCAGGCTGCAGTGTGTCAGAATAGTTCAAAGCATGCATCTCTTGGATTGGTGCTTGGTCAATTTGAAAGTCAAGCAGAAATACAGCAAAATAGATTTCAAAAAGCACTGTTTGGTAACATGATGGATTGACACGGTCACAAACCTTTGCATTTTTCCTGCCACGTTCTCATGACGTCAGTCAAGTCTGCCTTGACATCAGTGGATGCGTTTAAGTAACCTATGTGAGGAAAGCTCATTAAGATACAGCAGCTGTGAGAACAGAGTATTTCTATTATTTTTGGTTTCCTGCTGCCACGTTAGTTCTATATAGTTAATGATACATGAGCAACCAGAAGTCCTAACAGATGTCACGTCGCAGCCTACAGGCCAATCAGTGGTCACAGCAACTCAAGCAGAGCTGCTAACCGCTTTCACAATAGTGTCTGCCCAGCGTCTTCTGTCTGTTTCTGTTTGGAGTTTGACTCAAACGCATTCTTATCCTGTCATTTCAGTGTTTCCCAAAAAAAGCCACCATGTGCTTCTGATATACAAAGAAGCATGTCAGCAAACTGGCTGATAATGGCACGCATTTTGATCCACAACCAGCAAACCATGGCTGAGAAAAACGTCGATTAATAGGGTGTGTTTAGCATATTATTAGCATCTTAGCATTTTGCATGGTTTTACAACCTAGTTAATATTTTCCACAATATATTATAAAGACTTTACTTTCAAAGAAGTTGTAGTTAATCTTTGAGCAGCATTTATGACAAATCCGCTACCTACAATAACCCCCAGCACCGCATTGGAGCTTGTGTCATGACATGAAGTCACGTGACATGCAAAAACCAGTGTGCTTCGATGTCACTGATCTGTCACTGTTTGATATTGAATTTTTATTATTAGGTGAACTATTCCTTTAAAACAACGCAGCTACTAGTTGATTTTGAAAATACGCCCTGAGAGAAAGGTACTTAAAGTCTTTGAATGAATAGAAGAGGTCCATTTTAATGCAGGATTCGTATCTTTAAATCTAGATCCGTGTCTTTAAAAGCTCTTGAGATGGATGTGAGTGAGTGGTTTGTCTGTAACTGAATCTGTAGCTGATGTGAGCATCCAGGACGACTAGTGATACAGCTGCTCTACCTTAGTCCCGCTCGCCTTCACTTTCTTTCTCTGTCTCTATCTCTTCTCTCTCTTTTGTCATCGTCCTCCTCCTACTGTGTCTTTCTTTCACCACTCTATCTTGTGTTTCCCTCAGGCACGTGCATTTTATGCTCCAGCATGACCTCACAAGTCCAGCATATTTTCAACTGTGTGTTTGCTTTTTCATCGTTTGAGTGTCTTCCATATCTAAAGTGATTTAGGTGTCTCTAGAGCCACCTAATGGTGATCTGTGACATTCGTTTGTCTCTATGACCTTTAGAAAGCCTGGTCCTCAGTAATGCTCAGGTCTGTCAAGGTCCTCACTAATATAGCTAAACCAGTATGTGTGTGTGTGTGTGTGTGTGTGTGTGTCCGGTTACTCCTGAGAGATGCTTTCCTTAGAGATCTTCTCACATCATTAACATTGAAAATATTACAAAGACCACCAGGTTTTATGAAAGACTTCCTTAATAAGCTGCACTGAGTTGTATTTATTAACATTAGCTGTTAGTAATGTGAAGGCCATCTGAGTAAAATTAAATAAAGAACTCACTGTTTTTTCCCTTATAAGGAACTTAAGCTGCCTTCAAGTCCTCCGGGGTAGTTTCTACTTATAAGAAGTCGATATGAATTCAGTATGATGTGCATCAAGTGATTTTGGTCAGAGTTAAATGGATGTTTTGTGCAGTTACAATATTTATTGCTTATTGAAGACAGGAAGGTTTTTAGCATTAGTGCATCAGCGATGCACATTAGGTGTGTAATCGAAGCTTTTATCATTATTGTGCTGCCACGGGGAATGATGGGAGATTAAGTTCTGTTGCACAAGCCTGTGAGAAATATCTATAGCTGTTCTATTGTACTATATTATAATAATTATATCATATATCAATAGCGTGCATATTTATATCTCGATACTGAAATAAAACACTGATCCAGCTGTGAATCTTTCTGATGATGATACATCAAACTGTATGATGTTTTCTCTTTTTGACATGTGTCTGTCTCAGGCTGGCGGCAGCGGCGGAAGGCGCAGGATCTCGCTTCATGGAGGAACCAGAAGAGGAGAGCAGTGAGGAAGAGGAGGAGGAGTTGAGTCCGGAGGAGCAAGGTGAGACACGTGTCTGTCTCTCATGACCTATCTTTCACCTCGGCTTCCTCTCGCACTGATTATACATTTGCATAGCTCACTGCACCGTCAGCCAGCGGCTCAAACACACACTGCTCCACAACCGTCTCGGTCTCTTTTTCAGTTCACTAGTTAAAGTTTCAGGAGCAATTCTTGATGATCATTTTAATACCACAGCAGACACTAATATCCGGTTGAATGCTCTCCTTTATTTAAAACATTACATATTGGACATACAGTGGGTACGGAAAGTATTCAGACCCCCTTAAATTTTTCAGCACCTGAGTTAAATATATGAGTGTCACAGCAAAGGGTCTGAATACTTAGGACCATGTGATATTTCAGTTTTTCTTTTTTAATAAATCTGCAAAAATGTCAACAATTCTGTGTTTTTCTGTCAATATGGGGTGCTGTGTGTACATTAATGAGGAAAAAAAATTAACTTAAATGATTTTAGCAAATGTCTGCAATATACCAAAGAGTGAAAAATTTAAGGGGGTCTGAATACTTTCCGTACCCACTGTATATAATCAAATATATAACAAATAATTAAGCACATTTAAATAAAACAATAGCAAGTACAGCGTAACACGTATTTCTTAATAAAGTGAACTTTGCTTACAATAAAGTTGTAGGCCAAAAAAAAAACTCAAATAATTGTATTAATTACAAAAAGTCTTAAAATGCTTAAATGCTTAAAATGTCTTATGCTCTGTTAATTACCAAAAAAGCAGTATTTAGTAATATAAAGGGGTCCATTATGTGCACAACCACATGATATGTACATTTTCAAACTCAATTTAAATAAATAGATAAACATAAATCAACATTTTGCTCTATACTAGCTAGCTAAATTTGCAATCCTGCATTGTTGTATTTATTTAATTATTTTAGCTATTTTTAAATATCCTTTTAAAAAGATTTGAATCTCTTTGTTAATTTAAGGGTTTTATAATTTTGATAACAGGGTTGCGAGCATATATGCTAATGTGAACTAAAACCACACATGAAGTATTCAGTTTGATGTACTGATTTAGTACTGCTTTCCGTCGGCTTTTTGTTGAACAAGAACGAAGGTTCGACTTGATGTTTATCGACTGAATCAGTGGATTCTCGTGTTTAGAGCTGGTTGTGTTTCGTCTTTCCTCAGCCAGAAAGAAGCAGTTTCAGATTATGAGGAAGATGCATTATAATGAAGGTATGAACATTAAACTAGCCCGACAACTCATCGCCAGTGAGCTAGAAGATGAGGATGAAGAGATGAAGGACGACACAGAGACCGAGGACATCACCGTTGACCCCCCACAAGACGGTAAATGAAGACAAAAATTAGGTCTTGCCAGTCATATGTGAATAACACTATTGATCTGCATTGTACAACACATGTAGTTTGGATAGTTGCTTAAAATGGTAAGTCTTAACCAAGAGTAATTGTGATGTTGAAAAGAAACTTCCACATGCTCTGGGAGAACTATGATGCATCGATCAGGTGTGAAGATTTTTTACTTTGTTGCAACAAGAGTCTTCGAGCACGGTCTGTTGACCACTAGAGGTCCCCTGAGATGCTGGAAGGGTTTCCAGATGCTCTCTCAAGATCAATTCAGGACAGAATACTTCAAAATAGAGCAGAAACTCTGTCAAGCCATCACCATTGCTATTGCTTGTTTTTGGGGTTAGTGATTTGAATAAACTTGTAAGCCGACATATTAACCCTGTCTGACCCTGGAGAGCTTGACATATGAAATAATAGTTTTTTTTTTTTTTTAAATCAAACTGTCTATTGAACCTTCAGACAAAATGTTAAATTATTTTATTTTTTTATGTATCATATTTGATGAATATTAGGCCAATTTAAATTATGAACAATTTATTGATCACAAAAAAGTATCAAATTTGTTTTTCATTGCATTTATGATCTTTGAATCATTTCAATCAATTTAAAAATAATAATAATAATATTAATAATAATAAGATTGATTGATGGATGGATGGCTGGAAGTTTCTAGTTCTGTTTTGTGGTGGTCAAACACGGAGTTCCAGTGCCAACAAAGGATTAAATCACATTCTAAATATATATATATATATATATATAAATATTACCAAACTTTTACCATGATATTAAAATATTAATATTAAAACATTACCAACCCCAAACTGTTGAAAGGCAGTGTGTGTGTTTAATATATTAAGGTAGTATAATATATATATATATATATATATATAAAAGCATAAATCACTTTTTTATATTATACTGGCAATATGTTTTGCCCTGTTTTTTCTTTAGAAATGTAAAAAAAAAAAAAATAATAATAATGTTTTGAAATAATAATAATTATAATAATGTTTTGAAATTAAATTAAAGCGTCTCATCATCCATCTATTACAGCTGATTCCTTGGATTCATAAGGATGTCGAGATTTTGTCCATCAACTCCTGCCTTGTCCCATGAACGTCTGGAAGGCGCAGTGTCGTCACCGGTTCAGCTCCAGGATTCCCCTCCACCCCGTGTTTCCCACCGACACCACAATGCCATGCATATCGTCCAGCTCCCTTATTTGCCAAACTTTTATTGTCATCACGCTAAGAAACGAGACTGTTATCAAACAGGTCCAGGCCTGGAGTCCACCCTCTTCCTGTGGCGAGAGCGTGGGAGGCCGCTGAGAAGTGTGCTTGTGTCCTACACCCCGTCACGACTCGCTGACCGCTGACTTCCACAATGAACCGTACGCTTTGTCTGATTTCCCAACTCTAAGTAATTGAGTTTAATGCGATCTGAGCAGGCAGGTGGTTTAGTATGCACTGGTAATGGGGGACTGATGTGGTCTTGGGCTTTGACACACACCGCTCACATGAGCTCTACTGTATGCATGGCTTCTGAAAACCATGTTTAACTACATTGGCACTAAGAGTATCTGCCCTGTGTATGATTAACAGGCGAGTATTACATAACTAGATATGAACCTACTGATCACTATACTGAACGCTTTGGTTGTCTCTGTTGCTTTTCCGAAACTGCAAAAGGTTTAATAGATGCTGAACAGTTCTGCTGGATTTTGACTTGGCATCCTTATTGAGCTTTGTTTGTTTTGATTGCCTTTTATTTCCTAAATGCCATTATAATGAGCTTATTTCTTTCTGTGATTGCTGAAGAATATAATTGCCCTGCAGTACCAAATAAAAGAAAAAAATAATCATTTTGATATATTGATCCAGCAGTTTGACCTCTAAAATTGCTATTGTTATTCTGGTTTATCAATTTAGTCATAGAAACTCACACACAATATACTGTATGTAGGTTGTATTTAAAAAAAAAAAAAAAAAGCTAAATGGGTGAATGCTGCAAAAAACAAAACAAAAAAACGACATTACTATAATGCAAAATAATATATTTTTTTTCAGAGAATTATTATTATTATATATAAACTCTTGATTATTTTTATTAAATAAAAATATTCAGGCTTGTTACAGTAATGCAAAAAAAAAGTCTAAAATATATTCTGGCTCTGTAATGAAAAATAAACAAATAAAAATAGTATGACTCATTACCAAAATGCAAAAAACTCTTTACTGTAATATGATAATTGAGAATAAAATTTACTATCTCAAAACATCCAGATGCATTACATTAATGAAAATGAAATATTTAAAAACATTATTTGTTATTAACTATATTTACTTAAGTTGTGCTAAATTTTAATGAGATGACCAAATTATATATATTTTTTGTTCTTTTGATTTACTGAAAAAAATAATAATAAAAAGTTCTTGACAGGTTTTACAAAATTCACCCAAATACTGACACAGCATTGTTTTTTGGAAACAGTTCTTCAATGCAACAGCGTTTCTGCCTAGATGCATATTAGACCCTTTTCTGGCTACTGTGTTTATTCTCGACATAAAGACAGTACAATCAGTTTGAGATCTGTTTCTGAGATGTTCCAATCATTCACATGGCCTGCCCTTGACTGAAGGATGTCAGGAAATGTGTTGAGTTCTTGCAGTCTTTCAAAAACAGTGCTGGACACATTGAACAGAAAAGCACTTATTTCTTAATTGGTACCAATTTTTAATGAAACAAATGGAAAGGTCTGGTTTGGTCCTGCAGTGTCCCATCAGTCATCGACATGGATTGTACACATTCATACGGTCAGATATAGTTTAATCCTACATTTGCACATTCTCAAGCACAAGTGCTTTGATTTTCATCATTGTTGAACTTTTTTGAGTTGAATTACTGAAATAAATGAACTTTTCCACGACATTCTAATTTATTGAGATGCACCTGTATGTGCATGTTCTTCAAATGAAAATGTGCATATTTGTCAGTCATTAAAATGTTGGTATGAACTTGTTCTTTGAATTTGTTTTTAAGTAAAGAAAGTGACATACTCTCACAGAAAATACCATGATAATTACGTGACATTACTACATTAAAACTACCAATACTGTCATCGAAGTGAAAAAATAGCAGCTTATACTGTTATTAAAAGGCTCGTTCATATCACACTATCAACTGATAACTGTTTTCATGTTCGAGTTTAAAACGTCGACGCGTCCTCCATCTTGGAGCGGTCAGTGTGCCGTCACTCACAATAAAAATCAATTCGTTTCAAGATGCCACAACATTGCACAGCCTCTGGTGGAAAAAAAAATGCCGAAATTTAAATTCATGAATAAATTGGATAAATCAGAGATTTCGCCAAGAGCGTCAAAATAGCTAGAAACGACCCTGTCTGGGCCAAAATTGTTAATAAACGTTAACGTTTGACACAAAAATGAAAACCAACAAAAACACAGTACCGGGAGGCGCAGCCGTTTAGAGGTAATTTCCCGTTAATGATTTCTCAGAATTTACCGGTATTCTGAAAATGGTGCTTTTTGTATTTACCGGTAAAATCGGTCCAGTAATTTTACGCCAATTTTCTGGTATTACTGTATGATTAAAACCTTTATGAAAACTTTATTGTTATCGTTGGTATGAACGGCCCTTTTCAGCACGTGCTTTTAATAAACCGAGCGTTATCATCCTGGTTGTGCGCTAGTTACGTAACAGTTAGGGTGAATTAAGGGTGATTGGGACAGTTTTTGAATTTCCGCCTTCTGCAAGGTTCCTAGCCATAAATTAAAAACATCAGCCCAACACATGATACATTTCTGTAATGCTGAAGATGTTAACGACCCATTTGAGGAGGAAACAATGTTATATTATAATGAAAGGATGTGTGACGTACACTTTTCTGTAAACTGAGCCCAAAAAATTTTTTTGGGGTAACGTTTGGCTGATTGGGACAGCACATTTTTTCATTGATTTAGGGTAGTGTAAGAATATTTAAAATTAAAAACATCAGCCCAACACATGATACATTTCTGTAATGCTGAAGATGTTAACGACCCATTTGAGGAGGAAACAATGTTATATTATAATGAAAGGATGTGTGACGTACACTTTTCTGTAAACTGAGCCAAAAAAATTTTTTTGGGGTAACGTTTGGCTGATTGGGACAGCACATTTTTTAATTGATTTAGGGTAGTGTAAGAATATTTACTGAATTACACAAGTTAGTTCATGCTTTGATATAATTTTATATGCAATATTTCCTTTTCTGTTCATCAACATTAAGAGTACATGTTTATTTCTGTTGAACTTTATTTCTCAGTTCATAAATCCATCCACAATTCATACAACACAACACATGCAACTGAGGTAAACGACGGCTTGAAGTCCAAAAGTCATTGAAAACGTTTAAAATCAAATAGACAAGAAAAAATATATATACTGTATATATATAAAAATATGTTGGGTGGCCCCATAACCAATTAACACATTTAACCTGCACAAACCTTTAACAGAAATATGAATATGGTTTATTACTGCAACAAAATCAGTAAAAAAAAAACAGTTTATCTATAATGCTTCTAATTCAGAATTATTATTTTAGCTAAATCTAGCTAGTTTGTGAATATTTTTGTGGTTGATTGGGGCTTGCATAAATAAAAAGGTTGGAAACCACTGATTTAGGGCATACAGAGCATATACAATGGTTCTCTGTTACAAGGTCAATCTTCTTAATTAGCAAAGCCTTTAAGCACTGCCCCAATCACCCAAAATGATGCTGTCCCATCCACCCAAACACAGGACAAAATAAAAACAACCTAATTCTGAAAATAGAAACATAATATTAGCACATTTTTTTACTGATTTTGTAGAAATAGTGCATCATATTTATGTTTGCATCAAAAGTTTGTATATTATAGTAGCTAATGCTATGACAATTTTAGGACCTTATTATGAAAACTAGCAAAAGCTTATGTCATTGTCCTCAGTTCATGCGTTTCACGGTCAACTTCCTGTTTGATGCCTGCCCCGCCCACCTGCATGATGTCACACCAATGAGGGCATCCCATTTTAATTATTATCTACTTTATGTGAAGTAGAACATTTAATTAAATCACTAAGAGTAATTAATAACAAAAAATGTATTTCTTTTTTGAAGAGATATGATGAGATCTTTCATGTACCGTGATTAATACTTGTTTTGGTGTTTTTTTTTTTAATCCTCTTCTTTATTTGTTCTGTTCCTGGCTTTCTTTATGTTCATAAAAAAGCTATTTAAATGCAAAACATTTTTTATGTGGTCTTACAACCAGGGCTCAGCAAAAAAAAAAAAAAAAAAAGGTTTTATTTTCACTCATTAGGTGAAAAAATACATTCTGTATAGTTATACTGTCCCATTTGACCTTGACAATCACCCTTTTATGTAAGCGGGTCTTTACACTGGCAGAGCCCACAAAATAAAAATGATTTTACAGTAATTACAGTAATAAGCGTAACTGAAAATAGTTTTTTAGACGGTATTACTAGATTTTAGTGTGTACAGCAAGAGTTCTGAAGCACACGTGACTCGCCTCAAGCAAAGTGCCTGTCAGAAATCAACCACTAGATGGACGCATTTCACACAAAAACACAAACTCCACCCATACATTACATTCACTGGGAAGAATGAACTTTTTAAGCTTTAAAAATACAAGTAAAAAGCACAAAAACAGATATATTTGCGTGGTCGCTGTACATGAATGATTTTAAAGCGCGAAACTGCATCAGTCCTTTCACTGAATAAACGTGGAGGGAACCTTTTCCTCAAACCTGCATCCTGGAGCTCTTTGATAGCTCCCCGAAACCAAATCCAGTATTTACGTCACGAATTTCACAAGTGTATATTTATATCCAGCTAATCTGCCATCTTTGATGCTGCTCCGAAATTGTGTACTCTGTGTTGTAGAGTGTCAGAGAGGGTTTGGAAAGAGGAGACGAGGGGACGAGGGAA
>NW_015544287.1:778022-782834 GCF_001515605.1 Sinocyclocheilus anshuiensis | reverse complement strand
CCATTGAGCCGCATTCAAATCTCGACTATTTTTTATCTTACTGAACACATCTGCACACTAAAAAGTACAATTATTCAAATATGCTATGTTCAATGAGTGATGCCTAAAATGGAGATCCGCCCACAATCTCTAAAAAAAGAAAAATGTACACACTAATCGCAAACGTCTGTGATTGGTCCAACCTGACCAGCGCTGAGAAAAGTAACATCGGAATCCGCTGGACGCTAAACTGTGAAAAATGACACCGAGAAACTTTAATTTGCATTGAATTGCACGGCGTCGAGTAAAAACCTGGATAATAATAATAATAATTAATAATAATTAATAATAATAATAAGATGCAGTAAACGACTTCTGCCGTGTAACCACACCCCCTTTCTACAAAGCCCCGCCTTACAGAGACACGTCAGCCAACCCGATGCCAGGAAACGTTAACGCTCAAAATGATTGACAGGCCAAGTTAACTGACTGGCTAAAAGTAAGCCCCGCCCATTTTACAACATAGCCATGAACATTTTCATTCCACTCGGATTATTTCATTTCTGTTCTTCAGGACGAAGCTCGTGGGCAAAAGTGCAGCGTGGATAGTGAGCGCACTGGGTTTGGAGACGCAGCCTGCCCGTGCTGCTCATCTCACTCAGTCATCAGGTCAGTCCGCTCGCTAATGCTGGAGGAACTGACTGTTACACCTTCTAAAACCCATTTGACAGCGCATCTCTCATGTGTGGAGTTCATCCGGGATTCTGGAGTGATTTGAGCAGAAGTTTGCGCTCTTTCTGTTTTCACAGGAGCTAATGCTAGCCTGCTAGCTCTTTAATCTGTGTTTATAAACCTGATCAAGTCAACATGAAGATTGCTGTGGATTTCGAGGAATGTCTCAAGGATTCCCCCAGATTCAGGTCAGAAACTCGTTTAGTATGTATGCGCTTGTTTTGGAGTAAATGGGAAAGTACAACATAAACGTACACTTAAAAATATATATGTATGCATGCATGTTTAAATGTGCTATTTTGTTTTATTCCATGTAAATAATTTCAGCAGTTCGTTTGTTTTACTGGTTTATTGCCATTTGGCAAATATGAAGATTTTGGGCTTTACGTTTTAATTTCTGTTGTATCTGGTTGTGTTGGGTCCTGTTATTGGATAGGAATGTGGGCTGCTGACTGAAAGATTGTAGGTTCAAACTACAAAAAGTCTGATGAAAAAGTGTCCCGACACCAGGATTGGGCCTTTTATTGAGCAAGACATTTAAAGGGACAGTTCACCCCTCCCCCCCATACAATGAAAGTGGATGGGGACTGGAGCTGTCAATGTCAAAAAAACAAAAAACGGCACCATAAACCTGTAATAAGAAATAGTCCATATGACGTTTACTATGGCAAATATGTTACAAAGTTTAGAAGACTTAGACCAGTGTTTCCCAAGTGTGCCGTCTGTCGAGAGCAGGCCCGCTCCGCCCACTTTGAGCTTCAAAGCCGCTCTTCAGAAACCTACGGGTGACGTCACGGACACTACGTCCATGTTTTTATACAGTCTATGGTGTGAACGCACGCACAGATTCCGGAAAATCACTGGCAATGTGAATGAACCAAAATCAAACGACAAATCAGTGTGTTTTCCGGAATCTCTGTCTGTGTGAAAGAGGCTGTAGTTTCGTTGCTGTTGTGGTGGCTTCTGAATGATCAGTGGTTTTTAGAGTTCAACTTGGAGTTTGGAGAACGTGCAGATCTCTTTTTTTTTTCTTATAGTTGGCAAGGATTCGCCTGCAAAATTCCCTCCATGTAATCTCATTACGTGGTGTTGTTGGTTTTCTAAAAATCGGAGGTTTAGCTCATTGGGAACTCCCCTCCCCCTCTCTTTCATCCCAGATTGTTTCCCAACAATTGCAGGAAGAGTGCCACAACAGAGGGGCCGACCCGAGCGTCACACACATCGAGCCTCAAATCCACTGCTACTGCTCAGTCCCAGTCAGGAACTTCTCCTGGTCTCACCTCACCCTCATTTCCCATGATCCTCTGAAACTGGCGTCGAGCCAACTGATGACTCATCTCGAGATCTTTCATTACGTCCTGGTAGAAAGTTAGTTGCGTTTTCATTCTCGAAATCTTTGAGGAAGGTGGGTGTGATTCCTGCACTGAATCCAGCTGGATAAACAAATCCCCGTCCACTCTGTAGGAATATGATGACCGTTGACAGATAGAGGTCTGATGTGGTTTCCCGCTTCTCAGTTGTTTAGCCTCTTGTTCTTTGATGCTGGTTCTTTTATTAATGTGGTCCCACATCACTGATGAGGTTATCCAGACACCAAACAATGGTTTCGTTTCGTTTGGGTGAGTCCCATGATACCTATCATAAACATGACCGGTTAAAGTGTGCCTCTCGAAAAACAAAAGAAGTAATTGTACTTTGCATAAAGAAAATTAAGCCTGTTTTAAGACCATTGTGTTTTAATGGAAGACCAGGAACAACTAACAATTCTTTTATCCTAAAAAAAAAAAGAAAAAAGAAAGTGCTTCCAATATCAATCAAAACGATTAAAAGTCTAATAAAAAAATATATATCAATATTTATTTAGAGTTTGACCTCTTTATGACAAGGCAAGGTTAGTTCATGTTTTAAAATGCCATGTGGTATGACCCAAAAAACGAAATTATATTTATGAAATAATTTTTTATATTTGAAAAAATATATTTAAAAACTATTTTGAAAATAAAAATTTGCATGTGAAAGGACAGTACACTTACATGCATTCAGTGTGTAAGAAAAAAAGTATGTTATAACTGGCTTCTATATTATTTTCTTCCAATATTAATTAAAACTGATAAAAAGTGTAAATAAATGTACAAACATTGAATTTATGATTCAGATTAGATTGTGATCAGATTATGATTAAAACTATTATTTTCTCCCTATTTCTTCATTTCTAATTCCTATTCATATCCCTTGCTATAGAAATGTTTCTAATTTAAAGTAGGTTCAGTTTCTTCAGTTTGGTTTTTTATGTATCACTGTTATTTTAGCAGTGATATATTATAGTTTTTATTAATATTTTGATTTAATTTATTTTTTATATTTTCAGTTTTCAATTTATTTTTAGTAATTGAGATTTAGTAATTTTGTATTTTATTTTTAGGATTTATTTATTAGTTTTAGTCAGTTTATTCTTAGTTATTTTAATTTAAACTAGTTAAAAAAAAAAAAGAAATGTTGGCAACTAGCTGAAATTAAATGTTTACTTTTCTGTTGTTTTCTATAGTTTTATTTATTTCAAGTAAAGTTTGTTTTTAGTTTTATCTGTATTACTCTGTTTGGAGACTCTTAAGGGTGCTGTATGTACATGACTGTACTAAAACATAAAACTACCTAAATATGTTTGCAACTAAATGTTTGCAGTTATTCAGGAAACATGCTAAGTTCATATACAGGTGCATCTCAATAAATTAGAATGTCGTAAGCACCAAAAGTTGGTTAAATGACCATGGTGTTGGTGTGCTTGACTGGCCAGCAAACTCACCAGACCTGAACCCCATAGAGAATCTATGGGGTATTGTCAAGAGGAAAATGAGAAACAAGAGACCAAAAAATGCAGATGAGCTGAAGGCCACTGTCAAAGAAACCTCGGATTGCCAGTTAGTGGAAAACACAGCATAATACAGCCATGTAAGCAAGCAAACGAACTGCGTCAGAGATCGCAGCATCCATCAAAAAATGACCAGATGAATATTAAAACACAGATAAATCTACTTGCAGCATAAGGCTCGTCACCTCACATTGTCAATTGTGCTCGTTCCTTTTGTGTCCTCAATTTGGCAACCCACATGAGCATCGAGTCTGAGGCGGAGGAGACGGGGAAAAAACGACTCTCTCCGATATTTTCAATTTGGACAGCAGTCCGTTTCAGCCAGTAGCCATCAATATTACATACTGCTCCTTTAAGATTTCTTTTAAGAAGTTCCTCATGCTCATATATACTCTTTTTGGAGGGTTTTGTTGGTGTCATGACATTCTGTGCTGGAGGCAGATGTGTAGTTTGTGCCGCACCTTCCTCCTCTCATGACTCACAGGTCTCTGGATCTGCTCCAGCTCTCAGTCTATGAGGCAATGGCCTAGATTTCATTAGCAGCAGCCCTCTTCACTGCTGTCAGCACTTTCCCAACCGACTGCTCCAGCCAGAGCTGTTATGGGAAAATCTCTGGGACGAAAATAAGGAGCAGACGTTTTGTCAGGAAGATGTGCCTCAGAATCATAACTCAACTGATTAGCCAAGAGCTTTGTTTCATAGCAAGATATCATAGACAGCCAACAGCAGAGTTACAGGAAGAGAATGGTTTAAAATAGACTGAATAAAGGCATGTGTCTTATGGGGTTTAGTTTGGCTTTGTGGGATAATGAAGAACAGAGATGAAGTTATGGGACCGCATGCATAAAATACTGTGTGGGTTTCATCCTAAAAACAAACATTTTCTGATTGATTAAATGGTGTACACTGAGCCCTTCTTGAATTTACATATAATGGAAAATTTAGTGTTAAATGTGCCATCATGACTGTTTCCTGAAATAACCATAAGTGGATTTAAAATGGATGGAAGACCAAACAAAGTAGTTTCGCTTTCACAACAAAACACACCGTGGCCTTGAGTGAGCGGCGGCTGGCCTGAGTGAGCAGAGGCGGGCGGGCTTGAGAACGGCGGATTTGATGAAGGAGCGTCTGGAGGGCTTGCGGCAACCACATGTGACGACCCCGAGCTGGACTCCGCTTCGTCCACGGTGAAAGCCGATCCGGCGATCCACAGCGCGAAGTTGTTGTATTTC
>NW_015544287.1:777490-777881 GCF_001515605.1 Sinocyclocheilus anshuiensis | reverse complement strand
GGCTTAGCGTGAGCTGAGGCCGGGATAGAGTGAGCTGAGGCCGGGCTAGAGTGAGCTGAGGCGGCGGGGTCAAGAACGGCGCACCCGGCGGATCCGACGAATCAGCGGCAACCACATGTGACGACCCCGAGCTGGACTCCGCTTCGTCCACGGTGAAAGCCGATCCGGCGATCTACAGCACGAAGTTGAAGTATTTCCTCTGCGACCAGCACGGATCAGCTTTAGGCATGACGAAGCGAATATCGTCCTCTTTTGGAAGACCACACAACGTAGTTTCGCTTTCACAACGAATCACATAGCGCATTCACAACATGGCGGCAGTGGCAACAATACTACAGCGAGAATAAAAGTTAGGCCTTCTTTCTTTGCGTGAACATTTGGGCGGCGTTAT
>NW_015544287.1:770917-777404 GCF_001515605.1 Sinocyclocheilus anshuiensis | reverse complement strand
AACTTTTATAAAGAATATCTCTTTGGATTTGAGACTTTAGTCTTTGCAACTTTACAGATCTTCTTTATGCACCAAGACCTTGTAACACTCCAAAGAGAAAGGAAAAATTGAAATCGCATCATATGACCCCTTTAAATAAAACTATAATTAAAACCATACCTGCATGTTGATTAATATCGGGAATAGGGATATGCAGGTATCAAATTCTCATGTTGCGATTAATTGCTCATTCTTTTATCACGGTATACGGTATTATCACGGTGTTGTATTATTATTATTATTATTATTATTATTATTATATCTGCAGTTTAGCGCCATCTGCTGTCAGAGAGTGAAAGTGCGCTTTCATCCAGAGCGTCTCTCACATGTTCCGCCATGTGCTTCTCGTCCGCACTTGTTTACATCAGAGTGTGCAGGCGTCTTTCACGCAGCATACAGCGGTGTTGTGCATTTTGACCAGTTGATGGGAAAAGTATTCTTAAAATGCATTAAAAATTCTAAATAATTTGTAATATATAATTATTCACGGTATTTAGAAGAGCCCACGATAACAATATCGTGCATATTCATTACCGTGATATATCGTATTACCGAATACCGGCACAAGTCTAATCAGGAATGCACTGACACTGGCTGATATTAAGTCAATAATTATTTTAGTGTTATGACTTAAGACCGATAACAAAAGTTATTTTATCAGAATTAATTAAAAATAAACACTAACAACACTAATTTGATTTTGTATTTTTTTTTTTTTACTATTGTGGAAATATTATTATTATTTAAAACAGCTGTTTTCTATGTGAATATATAGTAAAATTTAATTTATTTCTGTGATCAGAGCTGAATTTTCAGCATCATTACTCCAGTCTTCAGAGTAACATGATCTTCAGAAATCATTCTAAAATTCTCTCTTAGTCCAAATATAAAAATGTGGGAAATGTACAATTAAATATCCAACAGATAAATTAAATTAAAAAAGGATGTTACCAATATATTGTGCATTTGAATCTATTTGCTAATTTTGTGTAAGGAATGGAACAAAAGTTATTACTCATATCTACATCGACATATATTTGAAAAATATTGACGTCAACCCTAGTCTTGAAGGGCCATATCCGTGTAAGATTTGATCATGCGTGCATGATCTGAGAGGAGTTATGAAAGTTTATCATACCATATTCATCAGGAACCAGTGTTTCTGTTGCTCTTCTGAGGTTACTTGGGTAAATAAATATTAAGAAACGTTCTTGTTGAGGATTGAGTCTAATTGTTCTACTGACGATCAGCATCCAGGACCTCAGCGGTGCATCTGAGTGTGCTATATAGAGATGTTTTTCTCATGCTTATTCAGGAATTTAGATTAACTCAAACATCCCAGCAATGAAGTCACATGGAAATATGAGGAGAAAAGCAGCTGTTGAAGGGAGTGAAACTGCACAGATCATCTCTTCTCACAGTTTTGCTGTGCTCAGGACAAAATGATGTGTAGATATTGCATTAAACCGTAACGGCTGATCAACAGAATCTGACTTTTCCTTTTGCTTTTAACCAATTACACCAGTGCCTGTTTACATTCGACACTTTTAAAGCATTTAATGTGACCCCTGAAGTTCATTTGTAATGTTAGTCAAGGTTTCTTACGCAGTTTAAGTTTTTCATGACGTTTTCCACCTTCTCTCTGACCCTGTTTTTTTCTTCTGTACCTTTAAGAGATATGTATGCAAATTAGCTCTGTTGTGATTGGCTGACCTCTGCCTACCGGCATAGTTTAAAGCTATGCCGATAATAAATTATATTATACAATATTTTAAATTATAAAACTTTTCTGACAAAATTACATATTTGAGCGTTCCTTTATATTTCCAACAGTTAATGAAGAAATTGGTGTGAATTTCCAAACTAAGTTGTTTTGGGTTTGTTTTTCTTGTTTTGAATGTTGAAGCACACAGTAGTGCATAACACTGTGTTTTCCATGATCTGATCCTGTGGAGTGTGGTGGTGATGTGATGGAGTCTATATCGCCCGAGTTACTGTAAATGTCTGAAATCCTGCTCTGTCTTCAACAGGGCGACGATCGAGGAGGTGGAGGGCAACGTCTGTGAGCTCGAGTCCAAACTAGACAAGGTACGTTTGGACTGCTGGGGGTGTATTACAGAAAGATCCTAACTTTAAAATCTTATCTTGTCTGTTTGGTAATCATGGTAATTTCAGTTAGGACCACATTTAGGACAAAAGGTATTACAGAACAGCGTTTCCTAAGTGTGTTATCTTATCTTAACTAAAGATAGGAAGGGGGTATTACAGAAACCTCCTAACTTGACAAAACATCCTAAAAACTGTCTTAACTTTAGGACAGCCCCACAGCTGTCCTAACTTCGAAATTATTTGAAAGCTAATGGAAAAACCGCTTACAATTGTGCTGTCCAACAATGGTATTACATTTATTAATAACTGAAAATGAAGAACGGAGATGTTTAATGGTAAAAAGACTATTGGAGGACCCTGAAGATGTTACATTTTGATGACAAAACACTTATAAGTAATTACAGACTGCCGAGCAACATGATATTACAGTAGCACAGGAGCTGCAACCAGCATTACAGAGACCAACAAAGCGTCACGGAGCACCGGACACGACGGGTAAAGTCTGTCTACACTGGACACGACAAAGCAACCATTGAAAATCATTTGAACTTTGTGTCAGCACGTCATAAATATAACGCGGCAGCGGTTTTCTGTCGGGGATTTGTCGCGCCGCGCCACATCCAGTGTAGACAGCATCACTGGCTATAATGAGTTCTAGTGCTGGGCGGTATACCGGATTTTTTGACAATATTCACTGATCATGACAGTAAAATAGGGCATTCTAAGTCAATATACTGCAGTATTTCCTCTCAATCAGTAGAAAATATGGTTCACACCCGGTCATGCATGAAAAAAAAAAAACGTCATGTACCGTGAAACCGGTCTCATTTTGAAAAATACCGTGATATAAGTTTTTGGTCATACCACCCAGCACTAATGAGTTCTATAGTATTTTGTCGCGCCACTCGCGTCCGGTGTAGACACGGTGTAATGCCTTACGTTTTTTTTGCAAAAGGCGATTTTCAAAGTAAAGTAACCTGAGAGTGGATCGTCGAACTTGATAATGCAATTTAAGATTTCCTAACTAGAGATAAGATACGATTTTGTAATATAGGATAAGAATCCCAAATCAAGTTAAGATTTGCTTCTGTAATACAAATTTGTGAAAAATCCTAATTTAACATATCATATCTTAAGTTAAGACCTAAGATAAGAAACTTTCTGTAATACGCCCCCTGGTCAACTTATAGAGATTAATGGGCAATGACGAATATGTAGAGAATATGGCTTGTGTTTCCTACATGTTTAATTGCTGTTTTTTGATACATTAATTCATAGTATAATTTATATTTTATTATAATATACAATTATAATATATACATAATAAAAAATACAATTAAAATTTTATTAGAGAAATGTATAGTAGGGCTGCACGATTATGACAAAAATCATAATTGTCGATTTTTCGCTTGAAATTGTAATTGCGATTGTTAATTACGATTACCACAATTGACATTGAATGATGTTTATACCATTGTTTTATGCAACTGCATGCCGTATTTTTATATGAAAGTAAACAAGCTGAAAACACTCTAACTTAGGGGTGTCAAACTATAATTTTGACCCATACAATGTTTTTTTTGGCTATTGCTACAAATATACCGCAGCGACTTAAGACTGGTTTTGTGCTCCAGGGTCACATATTGTTAAATAACTGTCTCTTTATTTTATTACTTATTTAAGTTACAAATATTGCATGCATTTGCATAGACGTAAAAATATATGTAATTGCTCTGTGTTATTTTAACATAAATCCTTTTAATTTATCAGGTTAAGAAATCCAAATTACTCTATAAATCAAAGTAGCCTAAATAAAGACAAGTATCATCATTTTTCTAATGTATTGTTTTCGTTAAATTTTACTGATTTAAATGAGCAATTATTATTTTATTACTCTACGCTAGGGTGACCACCTGGCTATAGATCTGTTGCAGGACAGTAGATGTGATTTTACGGGACAATGCGGGACATGTGCGAAACAGATACATTTATTACTGTTATGCTACAGGTGCATCTCAATAAATTAGAATGTCGTGGAAAAGTTCATTTATTTCAGTAATTCAACTCATTGTGAAACTCGTGTATTAAATAAATTCAATGCACACAGACTGAAGTAGTTTAAGTCTTTGGTTCTTTTAATTGTGATGAGTTTGGCTCAGAGTTGAATTACTGAAATAAATGAACTTTTCCACGACATTCTAATTTATTGAGATGCACCTGTATGTAAATACTGATTTACATTCGTTGGCATTTACGCCAATGTATGTTTCTGCCGGTGGATGCCCACACTCCAGGTTGCGTTTATTAAACTCAGGAGAGAAGATCATTTTTTAGAGCACGCATGTAATGTCTGACCGATAGAGAGTGTGTCTGTTTTCTGTGAGAGTGAATGAATGGGAATCCACCTGCAAGCAGAGAGATTTGCGCTTGCGCATTTGATGCGCTCTCGCATAGGCTGTATAATGCGCTCTGGACATTTGTCATTAAAATAACTCCATAGAAACCGCCTCAAACGAACTATTAAAACGAGAAGAAAGTCGTGTCTGAAAGCTGCAATCGATTTTTTTAAATTCGTTCAATGAATGGAGATTATCGTGTTTTTCCATTTCCGTCGGTGGTGCTCGAGCATTGATGAGGTCCGCACTTATTCCTTTGAGCCTTCCACGCAGTCATCATCAACGGAAAAACCCTACACCCCTAATCCTAACCATTGCGTATCATATGCACACCAAAGTCAATTTCTGCGTATAAATAGAACGCCAAATAGAAACAGAAACTTGTGGTATTGATACGCACTTTCATAATTTACGATATAAAGCTGCATAGATTTTTATTTTAAGACAATCATATGCTCTCGCGGGCCACATAAAATGATGTGGCGGGCCGAAATAGGCCCGGGGGCCTTGAGTTTGACACATTTACATTAGTTGGCATATGCGCCAATGTATGTTTCTGCCGGTGGATGCCCACACTCCAGGTTGCGTTTATTAAACTCAGGAGAGAAGATCATTTTTTAGAGCACGCATGTAATGTCTGACCGATAGAGAGTGTGTCTGTTTTCTGTGAGAGTGAATGAATGGGAATCCACCTGCAAGCAGAGAGATTTGCGCTTGCGCATTTGATGCGCTCTCGCATAGGCTGTATAATGCGCTCTGGACATTTGTCATTAAAATAACTCCATAGAAACCGCCTCAAACGAACTATTAAAACGAGAAGAAAGTCGTGTCTGAAAGCTGCAATCGATTTTTTTAAATTCGTTCAATGAATGGAGATTATCGTGTTTTTCCATTTCCGTCGGTGGTGCTCGAGCATTGATGAGGTCCGCACTTATTCCTTTGAGCCGTCCACGCAGTCGTCATCAACGGAAAAACCCCACACCCCTAATCCTAACCATTGCGAATCATAGGCCTATATAATGCACACCAAAGTCAATTTGCGTATAAATAGAACGCCAAATAGAAACAGAAGCTTGTGGTATTGATACGCACTTTCATAATTTACGATATAAAGCAGCATAGATTTTTATTTTAAGAAAATCATATGCTCTCGCGGGCCACATAAAATGATGTGGCGGGCCTTGAGTTTGACACGTGCTCTAACTGAAAAACCTTCAGTGCTTTTCTATAGTATTAAGCCTCAAATGTCAACTATACATCGGATTGGTTTCTTCTTTAAATTATAAAAAAAGTTAAAATATGAATGGTATTATAATGTGTACTAAAATTAAAATAATGGGAAAAACCTTTAGGATAACATGTAGAAAGAAAAAAAAACATATCTTAAGCATGCAGAATAACATAAGTGGACTTTGAACGATTAATTGCCGCTTTGAACGTTTATGTAATTGTGGCATCTGTAATTGTAATCACGATTAGAAATTTGATTAATTGTGCAGCCCTAATGTATAGTAAAATAATTTTTCATATCTGTAATTTAATTATTTGAATTAAATATAAAAAAATACAAAACAACAAATTTAAATGTTAAATTATTTATATTAATGATTATTTAATTAATTCACATTTTATTGAAATATAAATAATATAATAACTTGGTAGTAAAATAAATTTTCAGATTGTGTAATTTCATTTATTTAAATTTGAATTGTAATAATTGTAATTTATCATTTTAAAATACATGTTCAATATTAGTAAACTATATAGTAAAATTAAGTTTCAGATTGTGCAATTTCATTATATTTAAATTTAAATTTTAATAATTGTATTTTATCATTTTAAACAATTATGTGTTTAAATAAAATTAATAAAATAATTTAAATATGTAAAAAGCTTGTTTGCTTTGCATAATATGTGTGTGTGTGTGTGTGTGTGTGTGTATA
>NW_015544287.1:756162-770817 GCF_001515605.1 Sinocyclocheilus anshuiensis | reverse complement strand
TTTTGTATCACTCCGCTTGTTCTAGCCGGGTCCATTTTTTTAATTTTTTTTTATTATTATTCACTGAGCTAATCGTAGAGTACGTTAGTTAATATAAGAAGAAACGTCTAGCTTTGCGGTCTCTCTCTCTCTCTCATTTGGATGCACGTCTTGCTGCATTGTTTCTCTCTTATAACCTCACTATTTCTCACTAATAACCTAACTGAAGCAGCACATGCCCTTGATACGGATTCTAAAAGTGACGTGTTTAACTGTCAACTCGAGCTTTGAATCCGTGGCGGAAGGAAGTAGTTCCGCACAAAAGAGGGTTTTATTAGGCACTCCGTTGTTTCTTGTTTAATTACACACATGTTCCGTCGAACTGTTGTATAAACGCAATATCACGCTCGTACTCGAGCGATACCGGCTCTATATCAGCGGCTGTGATTGCCTCGTGCCTCTGGCCTAATCACAGCCATGCCGATATAGAGCCGGTATCGCAGAACTTCATAAAGTAGATATATATTTATTTATATAAAATGTAAATTAAAACGTATAAATTATATATGTAAATATGAAAAAAAAAAAAAATGTTGGGTAAGTTACTCAAAAAAAGTAATAGATTACAAATTACTGATTACTACTTGAAAATAGTAATTTGACTACATTACTGATTACTGCATGTAAAAAGTAATCAGATTACTAATTACTTTACTTTCAAGTTACTTTGAAAACATATCAAACCTAAAAAAAATACACTTCAAAGTGAAAATTGTAGTTCTTTCAGTAATTTAATATTGACTGAAAAATATTACAAAGGTATGAAAACAGCAACTTGACTTAAAGATTTAATCCATTTCTAAAACTTAACATTCTTAGTATAAACCTGCCTAACATTGAAAAATGTATCTTTAAATGTGCCTATACAGTGTTTTATATACAACATTGCTTGCTGAGTGTATGTATGATGGCTGTGTTTTACTGTGTGAGCATTAAAGACAGAAAAAACATTAATAAATTGAAAACGGTTCTGATAACATGTGAAAGCAGTATTGATGAACTGTACTGAACATACAGTGCATATTTGAATGCTAAAAATGAATCTTGCTGCTTTGTTTATGGAAGTGATGGGGGCGTTTACAGGCTCGTTACTGTGTAACGCGTTATACCCCCCCAAAAAAAAAAAAAATATATATATACAGTACACACGCATATTATGCAAACACAAACTTTTATTTTGGATGCGATTAATCGATTTGACAGCACTAGTAAATATGTTTATATCATGCTATGAATTTAGTAATGATTCAGCTGATTTGTATTTCCATGTAATATCAACTAGTACTTTTAGTTATTCTGCTGTCGAAAAGCAGTGCAGTAAACATGTTTTTTTTATTACAAATTTCATTAGCGGCATAACATTTTGAGTTAACATCAGCACTCAAGCTGACACGAACAAAACCTGAGGATCATCATTTGAAAATATCTATTCCCATAATCTCAAAATGCCCAAATATCAGCCTAATACTAAAGCAGCAGCAACATCTCTCTGCTAAGTCTTAGTTTGATTTGAGCTCTTTCCTGTCGAGTGCTGTACTGAACAGCAGCGGGACTGTCGGAGCGAGAGTGAGCGGTGCAGATTCAGACACACCCAGCGTCATTTGGCCGAGTGACTCCGAGTCAGGCCGCTCACTTCCTCCTCTCTCTGAGGAAGGATATGAGATCTTAAGGAGGAGCTGATGTAGCTTTTCTTAGAAATCGACACGGATTGTAAATGTGCGCAGTGTGAGATGTGTCGTAATGCAGAGTCTACATCAACGTCAGCCATCAACAAACCTGGAGACAGGTGTTACTATAGCACCAATCAATCAATCAATCAGTCAATCAGTCAGTCAGTCAGTCAGTCAATAATCAATAAATCCTAACTTTTATTTTTTAATGTCGTAAATTCTGTATTGTACATTTAAACGGATACAATGTATACAACTTATATATATATAAAGTAAAAAAAAATACAATATATTAAAATTATAGAGCATTAATGCATCATGGTAGTATTTGTTGCACTGCCTTTATACTGAGAAAAAGACATTCATTGTATTTCAGTAAATTATATAGTGTCATTTTATTGCAAAAGAAAGAAAAAAATGCAGTCAATTATGATAATGTCAGACTTTATTTTTAACCTTGTGTGTGTGTGTGTGTGTTTAGCTTTTGTTTTTTTTGTGTGCACTAATAAAAAAAAGTACAAAAAGTACCAACAATTTTTCTTCAGACTTTTTAACCCTTTTTTGTTTGTTTGTTTTAGTTTTGTCTTGTTTTGACCATTAACAAAAAGTACCAAAAAGAAAGTACTTGTTTGTTTTGTTTTGTTTTGTCTTGGTTTGGTTTGGTTTGCTTTGTTGGTTTTTTGTTTTGGTTTGGTTGGTTGGTTTTGTTTTGTTTTGTTTTGGTTTGCTTTGGTTGGTTTTGTTTTGGTTTGCTTTGGTTGGTTTTGGTTTGGTTTGGTTGGTTTTGTTTTGGTTTTGGTTTGTTTTGTTTTGGTTTGCTTTGGTTGGTTTTGGTTTGGTTTGCTTTGTTTGGTTTTGTTTTGGTTGGTTTTGTTTTGGTTTGGTTTGGTTGGTTTTGTTTTGGTTGGTGTTGTGTTGGTTTGGTTGGTTTTGTTTTGGTTTGCTTTGGTTGGTTGGTTTTGTTTTTTGTTTTGGTTGGTTTGGTTGGTTTTGTTTTGTTTCGCTTTGGTTGGTTTTGGTTGGTTTTGTTTTGGTTGGTTTTGGTTTGGTTTGGTTGGTTTTGTTTTGGTTGGTGTTGTTTTGGTTTGGTTGGTTTTGTTAATTTTTGTTTTGGTTTGCTTTGGTTTGGTTTGGTTGGTTTTTTGTTTTGTGTTGTGTTGTGTTGTGTTGTTTTGGTTGTTTTTTTGTAGGGTTGTGACGGTGAGGACATTTTCCCACCAGTTAATCGACGTGTGACAACACCGGTAATACCGGTATCACTGCAGGGGCTTCACTTTCGAATTAGTGGCAGTTCGGTGTCAATTGCTTGAATGCAACAACAAAATACAACGTCAAACTCACTTTAGCCTATATATAAAACATATAACTTTTATTAACAAAACAAATAAAAATACACCATGCAATAGGGCAGGCTATGCCTAATATAAAATAACAAATAACTTGCATAAAGTTTAAATGGGTATACAAAACTGGAAATAGGCTAAGTAAACATGTATAATATATAACCAAATAAATAAGAAACGTAGAAAGTTTATTAGCAAAACAAGAAAGCTTGGAGGCACGGCATACACCTTTATGTAAAAAAAAATAAATAAATGACACAAAGTTTAAATAAAGTAAAAATCAGCAAACAATGTGGAACCAATTAAATAAGAAACGAATGTTTAAAAAAACTTCCAAAATCACCTTAGATAAACGGCAAAAGTCAACAGGCTTTTTAAAATCAAAAATATTGCCAAACAGGTGCTTTTGCATTTCGTTTCGAAGCTAAATCATCCGCGATCGTCTTGTCTGTCTCACCTCACCGCACTCTTCTTGTCAGTCAGCTTGACTCACTCTCCTCACTGGAGAAATTAAATCTGATCTGTGATGCGACTGTCTTTCGGCACGATGCATTGAGCAGCCGCGTTCAGTTTTTAATTGTAGTGTCTGTTCTTTTACTGAACTAAATGATTTTTATTTCTATAAAAAATCAAAACGACGGTGGGGGTCGGTGCCACGGTGGGCAAGTGACGTAACCGGTGTTGCGGCTTAACACCGGTATCACCGTCAGCACCGTCTATCGCGGCAAGTTTCTGTGTGTGTTTTGTTTTGACCAATAAAGTACCACCAACCCCTTTTCTAAGCAATCAAACTTTATTTTAGAACTTGACAAATGTTTTATTTTTATTTTTTTTTTTGCTTTGACTAACAAAAAAGTAAAAAGAAATAAAGCACTAACCACTTTTCTAAGCAATCAGACTTTATTATTTAACCTTATATTTTCATTTTGTTTTTTTTATCTTGTTTTGTTTTTGTTTGTTTAGACCAGACTTTATAACCTGATATTTTTGTTTTGACAAACCACTTTTCTAAGCAATCAGCTTTTTTTACCTTATATTTTCATTTTGTGTTTTTTATCTTGTCTTTTTTTGTTTGTTTAGACCAGACTTTATTTATAACCTGATATTTTTGTTTTGTTTTGACCACTTACAAAAATAAAACACCAACCACTTTTCTAAGCAATCAGACGTATGAGTTTTGCCTGATGGATGATAACAAGCCAAAACTAAATGCCACAGATTTTTAATTATTTATTTGTGTATATTTATTTTATATACTTTACATCTATGTTTTATTTATCTATATTTTATATGTGTTTACTGTACCTTTATCTGTCAATGTACTGTGTATTTTGTTTAGCTGGTGAAGCTATGCATCGGGATGATAGATGCTGGAAAGGCATACAACACGGCCAACAGGCAGTTTGTGAACGGGATTCAGGAGTTGGCACAGACTTCTGCCAAAGATGATGTCATCGAGGTGAGTGCAGACGATTAGCGTAATGACCAATTAGCTCTTATTAGCCCAGGGGCTTTCAGAATCACAAACCTGTTGAGCCGCTCGTCTGAAAGTGTCCCTGGAGTGAAAGCTGTGTTTGGTTTGCTGTACTTTGACTAGTATGACGTGCCAATTGAAAGACTGCTGTTTATTTGGTGATCGTTTGAAAGCAGGCTTGGTTTGTGTTCACACAAAAACATTGGCTGCATTCCTAGCCTTCGCATATTTACTTTCTTTCTTCTTTGAAATATCTATTGTACATTGTACTAGGAAAACATACCAGTGTATTTCCTCGTATATGCATCTGGTGCAGGTAAATACCAGTGTTTCACAACCTTTTTGTGTTGTTACTGCCTCCACAGTTCCATCAGTAAGAAACCCTTCATCAACACCAAACCTGAAATGTATTCATTATAAAGTCCTGGATATGTTTTAGCATTATTTTGTTTTGTTTTCTTAAATAACCGAATGTTATTGCGTTTAAAGGGGTCCTATTATGCTCTTATACAAAGTCTTGATTACTCTGCAGCAACACTTCTTCTTCATCGTCTCGTCTCATGCACTCACTCAACCAAGCGTTCTAACCACAACCTTGCCCCTCCCCACCCCCCAACCATTCTAATTTCTGTAGGCGGGAATTATTTTTAATGATATTCTAATGAGCCGCTTTGTGATATCACAAAGCCCGGAAAACAAACGCTGTAGTCCAAACGAGCCATTCGTTGTAGTTCTTGAAAAGGGATTTTTAAAAAACTAAATATCTCCTTTTTTTTGTAACTTTCTAGATCTTTTTAATGCCCAAACATACACACTACACACTGACTAAAATTAAAAAAGTGAAAAAGCATAATAGGACCCCTTTAAAGGGACATGGTGATGGTAAAAGAGAGAGAGAGAGATTAGTGAAAAATTATATTTCAATGCCTTTGCTTATTTTGCAAACAACATTTTTTTGGGGGAATGCAATATTTTTGTGATTGAATGCAGTAGTTTTGCCAGAGAGCACAAATGCTTGGTGCGCAAATACAGAGTTTCTTTTGCGAGAAAACGCAACACTTTTTTTCATCACCATGAACCTGTTAGTGTTCAATACAGTAATGCAAGTGATGTTTTTTTTTTTTAATAATTGTAATATTTTGACAACCCTATTTTTTAAAGTCATCATTTCTGTTTTGTAGGCTAGATTTAACAAGTATAGATTTGTAAAATTATTTTTCAAAATTACAGTATATTAGGATATAGAGGTTTGATGACCATGGTAGTATTTGTTTTACTGAATTTATACTGACTAAAAATACATTTCATTGTATTACAGTACAGCATACAGTAGAATTTATTTACTGTAATTAGTTTTATTGTAAAACAATATGAAAGTCAAAATGAGAGCTTGGAAGGAAAATATGGTGAACATGTCAGACTTCAGTTTTTAAGCTTTTAAGTTTTGTTTTGTTTAGAGTTGTTTTATGTTTTGTTTTGAGTAGTGTTGTCAACCAATTAAAAATAATTAACTAATTAATCGGACATTTTTCTGAAATTAATCACGATTAATCCCACCTAACATTAAAGTTTTTAAATATACTTTTATATTGCAATAATTTCACATTCAATCTTCAAATTAATGTACAAACAACATACAGTATATTTTTTAATATTTGTTAAATGGCATCTTTATTTATGACTGAAGGCCAGTATCAATGATACCAATACTGATTTCTCTATAATCCCCCTGTTATTTGTAGTCTTGACTCTTTGCTGGCCCTGTGTAAAGTTCTCTCATTTCTTCACAGTCCAGCCTGAGCAAGTTTGCAGAGAATCTTCAAGAGATGATCAACTATCACACAGTAAGAAAATCTGGGCAAAAAGCTTTTGCCGCATTGCATTATTGTTTATGACTTCTCCTTTTTTCTTTTTTTGTCATGTTTGCCTGTGTATTTTTGCAAAAAAAGAAAAACGCTAACCCTAAATGTGCTGAGGTGCTGAGAATGGAGAAATGACCACAGTTATATGACATGCAACAAACATTTCCCTCTTTCCTCTCTATTCAATAGCTGTTGTAGTTAGACTGTTGATTCAGATATGAGCTGTCTGTAACTAAGTTATAAATGCCTGTTTTGAGGACTTACATTTCACCATTAACTTTAATAGAGATTGTCTTCAAGTTGTTTCTCCATCATTTTCACCTGGAGCTGACCATAGCACAGGACAGCTAATGATAATGCCTGCAAACATGTGAAATCAAACGTGTGTAGCTACGAATTGAGCTTACGTTCATGTTCCAGTGTAGACGATATTTTTGGGCTTTTTTATACCTATAATATAAAGTGGTCCTCGTGGCTCTACAGCGCTGCTGTTGTCCCACACTGTTTTAAACTGGAGCTCTATGAGTCAGTGTTTAAGGCTGTGGTGAGGTCAAAGTCCTCATGAGCAAGAACTAAGCGCATGATCTTTAAAGCACAAATGCATCTTGACTTATTTCATCCAACGCACACTTGATCTAATTCACACTGCCCTAAAATGTCTAAAAACACAGTTTATGCCTTTAAAGTTGAAATATGTCAAAAAGTTGTGATAATAGTACACTGAACTGCATTTATGTTGCTTATGGTTTTGGTTTTGTAGACAAATGTATATTATACCTGCATATGACTTTCTTTAAAAAAAGAAAGAAAAAATTTGAAATCTAAATTCTAAGTACTTTTTTGGCAAATAAATACATAAGCATATTTATATTTGCAAATGTTTTATCTATTTATTTATTTATTTATTTATAAAAACAAATCCAAGTATGTCGAGACTTTACAGTAGTATTTAGTTCATGCATAAATGATGTTGATGTGGCAATAGCAGTGACTTTGATATTAACGTTACACAGAAAACTTACACATTAATTGAGTGTGGTATTTCAGAAATAACTTTGATATTTTGACAACCATAATATGCTTTTTAATGCAAACAAAAAAATTATAATAATTTTATATATATATATACAAATTATAGAGCATTGATGCATCATGGTAGTATTGTCATTATGATGACTAAATACATTAGTTACATTAATAGTAAGTAATTAATTAATAGTAAATAGTAATAGTAAAGTTGTTTTGCTGCTTTACATGAAAAATATGGTGAAAATATGGTGAATTGTTATTAAAATAGTTTCAGTCTTCATTTTCTTTATGGTAATTCCTTATTTTATTTATTTTTTTTATTTATTTGCAGATTTTATTTGACCAAGCACAACGATCAATCAAATCACAGCTCCAGACATTCATTCGAGAGTGAGTATCATAAAGTTATATGTTGTTTTGTCAATTCACATGAGTCTGATCTCTTAATTATTAGCTTAGTAAAATTCTAAATGAATAAAATTTAAAATTGTATGTTAAAGGGTTAGTTCACCTAAAAATGAAAATTAGCCTGTGTTTTACTCGCCCTCAAAGCATCCTAGGTGTATGTGACATTCTTCTTTCAGACGAATCCAGTCGGAGTTATATTAAAAATTGTCCTGGCCCCTCCAAGCATTACAGTGGGGGTAAGCGGGTGTTGGTTGTCAACAGTTCAGAAGACGTGAAATAAAGTGAGTGTATCCGTAATAAAACCTCCCTCACACGCAGGGCAGGACTTACGGGGCCGGGGGCCCCTGGGCTTGAGGTTATGTTTGGGCCCCATACCTATACTACAAATGCCCTCAACTAGAACATTATTATGGAGTAACACAAAATACACAAAAATTTAAATATGCTTTCAGGTTCATATACTGCGTTCAAGTTTAAAGAAATTCAGCTTCTAAAAATAAGTCTCTAGACCTTGCGGTTTAAAAAAAAAAAAACTTCCACTGACCTGTCTGGCGACCAAAACACTGTCTGTGTGAACCCAGTATTAGTAGCCGGCAGGTTTGGTTACGGTCCGACAAATACGTGAATGGGCCACATATGTTTTTTGTTTAGTTTTTTTACTTTGTGCTACGTCATCGCCCCCTTTCGTTACCTCAGCCGCCCCCTCATCAGTGCTGCGCTGGCGCCGGCTCTGAGGACGCGAATATTGAGGAAACAATGGATGGTTTTCACGCTAAAGTAAAGTAAAAGACCGCTTCTTAAACCAGAGAAGGTGAACATGTTGGTGGTGTTGTGTGTGTGTGTGTGGGCGGGGGCTGTTTATAACAGCAAAAGAGGAAAAAGAACGGGTTGAATGTTGACCACTTTCGTTTTCATATAACTATAAACTATGATAAAAGTTCATCAGCATGCACTGATTAATCCCACGCTGTAGCAAAAACAAAACAAAAACAAAAAACATGTGCTCGTGCGACCCACTGAGAAAGTTAGTCGCAAAAGAGCGACCAGTGGGAATAATGAGTCTGGAGCCCTGAATTGCCCAGCTCCCCCTGTCAATGATCTAGCACCCCCTCAGCACCTGCATTCAAAATTCTCTGGCGCCGCCCCTGGCTGAATCTAATCGGAGTTATATTAAAAATTGTCCTGGCCCCTCCAAGCATTACAGTGGGGGTAAGCGGGTGTTGGTTGTCAACAGTTCAGAAGACGTGAAATAAAGTGAGTGTATCCGTAATAAAACCTCCCTCACACGCAGGGCAGGACTTACGGGGCCGGGGGCCCCTGGGCTTGAGGTTATGTTTGGGCCCCATACCTATACTACAAATGCCCTCAACTAGAACATTATTATGGAGTAACACAAAATACACAAAAATTTAAATATGCTTTCAGGTTCATATACTGTATACAATTAATAGGCAACATGTCTAGCCTAGTCAAAGTTTAGATGTAATATTAAATAGTCACTATAATACAATAAACAGGATGTGATCTCTCCATAACAATAACTAATAATTAATTAACATTGTTAACATTAACATTTGGTGTGAAAGTGACAGCAGTTT
Organism: Sinocyclocheilus anshuiensis; assembly: GCF_001515605.1. Taxonomy (NCBI): domain Eukaryota; kingdom Metazoa; phylum Chordata; class Actinopteri; order Cypriniformes; family Cyprinidae; genus Sinocyclocheilus; species Sinocyclocheilus anshuiensis. The sequence goes on along the minus strand of NW_015544287.1, from coordinate 761,394 downwards.
TTAGTATACCTGCTGTATTTCAGTCTGTGTTAAAGAACAAAACAAAACAAATCACTCTGCTCAAATCTGCTCTTGACTAAATAACTTTTTCATATTTAATATGGATTAATATATAAATATAATCTATATCCATGACTTTATACATCATACTATTTTGTTCCTGAATAGTAGCAGCTACTGTTAGTTTTAGGCTATAGCCTACCTGAAAAACTTTGTTTAATTTGTATCCTTGTTCTATTGCTAGTAACTTCCAAGGTGAAAAAGACGTAGTATTAAATGTATTAAAAATATACTTGAAATTCAAGTAGTATGTTTATAATACATTTGTATTCCCAACATGCTTATTTGAAGGGTAATAAAAATATATTGAATTGCATTTTAATATATTTCTAAAAAGTATACTAGAAGTACTTTTGTATTCAATATATGCTTAGTTATACTTCTAAGAAATATGCTAAATTCTATAGTCTTTGGACGGGAGAGATCGCTCAAAACTCTTCAGATTAATTTAGTGGAACATTAATATAATATAGAATCATCCTCTGTAAAGAAGTGAGGCGTGAACATGTGAGAATTTATCATTATCTTTGTAAATGTGCGCTCTTTTGGGCTAAAGGCTTAATGGAACCGTTTAAAGTAGCCATGTGATCACAAATTAATCGGCGATTCGGCGCATCGCAGACGTGATTTAATACGCGTGTCCTTTTTCTGTGAAAAAAAATCATAAATTCCAGTTTATGCTGTTTGATTATGGCTTCGAATGTCGTAGTTGGAAGCTGGAAGTTGTTAGCCCCGGCTGGCCCGTGCGCGCTGTTGAAATGCGACTAATAATTTCTGAATGGCACATAACTGAACTAATGTAAACTGGTTAAGGCGGGGCCCCTGGGCTGCAGCCCAGTCAAGCCCAATGGTAAGTCTGGCCATGCTCACACGGCTCTGGGGGGTGAATAAAGGCCTCCTGTAGTGAATCCATGCATTTTTGTAAGATAAATATCCATATTTCTAACGTAATAAACACTTTTTTCTCACGTCCGCTGACTGTGGTACGCAGAAGTTGTTCCAACGGATGACGTATGCGTCGTGCGTGCGCGCGCCTCTGATAAATGCAGGAGCAATGGAAACAAAGTTTCCTTACTTTAGCAAAGGAAAACCAGTCTCCTCTTGGCTTATATCGAAATCCTCCGACAGTTTTCTTTACAAATCCTCGTTTTGTGCTTCTAATTCGTGACCTTTGTTTTGTTGTCTCTCCGCGTGCGTCACTTATCACGCAACGCCGATGTGCTACGACATCCTCCGGAACGGCTTCCACGTATGACAGAATACCAGAAGTGAGAGAAAAGTGTTTATTACGTTTGAAATATGGATATTTATCTTACAAAAATGCATGGATTCGCTACAGGAGGCCTTTATTCACCCCCCGGAGCCGTGTGAGGGAGGTTTTATTACAGATGCACGCACTTTATTTCACGTCTTCTGAACTGTTGACAACCAACACCTGCTTACCCCCACTGTAATGCTTGGAGGGGCCAGGACAATTTTTAATATAACTCCGACTGGATTCGTCTGAAAGAAGAAAGTCATATACACCTAGGATGCTTTGAGGGCGAGTAAAACACAGGCTAATTTTCATTTTTGGGTGAACCCTTTAACAGTTGATTGTAGAGTTTTTAAGAGCTGATGTCAACATCTAGAGTACCCGATTAACAGATTTATTTGCTGATATGTATTTTAAATAATGTGTAAATTTAAAAATGTTCAAGTCCAAGTATCTGCGAGGCCGATATATCGGTTTATCAATTGTGAAAATTATTAAAGCAGTCAGTCCATGCCACATGGATTTTCTAAGTTTCAGCACCAAAACAACGTATGTTGCGCAATACAACTTTATATGCTGTATTTTGTCATCCATTTTTTGAGTACAGACCATCAGCTTTTACAGCCACCAAACCGATTTATCAGTTCATCAATAGACTCCATACACAAAGCTAAAGCCAGAGTTTATAATGGCACGGTTTCAGCAGTCGTTGAGTGCACATTTAAGGAATGGTATTGCTGTGCGCAGGGACCTTCGGAAATTTAAAGAAGCGAAGAAACAATTTGACAAAGTGAGCGAGGAGAAAGAAGCAGCCCTGTCCAAAAATGCCCAGGCGCCTCGAAACAAACAGCACGAGGTGGAGGAGGCCACCAGCATCCTCATCGCCACGCGCAAGTGCTTCCGCCACATCGTCCTGGACTACGTGCTGCAGGTAAGAGCGCCGAGACCCGTCTGGTGTTAGTTAAATACCGCAGGGACTCAGGGTTAACCTTTGTACTCAAACAACCTTTGTACAAATTCCTGTCATTACATCACAGTCACAAGACGTATGCAAATAATATAGATTTATTGGCATTAATATAGCATTTATGGTTGTTTGCGAGAGAAAGGATGTTTGAAAGAGAAACTTGATCAGTTCTTGTCACACAATACTTGTGTCCTCTCATTGCTCTTCCTGTGTTCTGTAGAGACTGCACACACTCAGTTGAAATAATTCCCCTTTGCGAGGTCAGTCTAGCAGCTAGAATTCAAATGACTTGAGCGTAATAACCATAGGTTGACCTTTCTCTCAAAATGATGTGTAGCAGCCCGGAAACTCTGTTAAATCTCTCCAGTGAGTCGGTAGTCAGTGAGTGTTGTAATGTGTGTGGTTTACAGGCGCTCAGTGTGCAGTGTATTGCGCCCCCTGGTGGCTCAACGAAAGAACTGCTTGTTTCCAGTCAGTTGTGAAAGAATAAAAGATGTGCATTTGGGAGTTCAGGAAGCAGATGTGTTAGATTTGATAATGCTTCATTATTGAAGCATTAGTGGTCACCAGTGTTCATTTTTATAGTTTGTTTTTGTCATATGTCATATGCATTATATATATATATATCTATTTGGTTTTTCATCATTTTACTGTGATCAAAATTGCATATAATTGTAGTCAGCAAAACATTTTAGTTTAGAATATGTGTGAAGTGAAACCGTGACCAAATTTATAAACGTTTATAAAACTGTATAAACTGTATATCCAAAATATGTGCACATGAATACATGCATAATATTACTTATCTTTGTTGTTGTTTGGTGAAGCAAAAAAAAAAAAGTATGTGATTTTGTTGACAATGTTAACTGATATTTCCTATTGGGAAAATCCCCAAATTAATGGTGACCTCATGGATTTAATGTTTCACTTTTGTTTTAAAAATGTATGTTAGTAAAAAGTACCTGTTCTTTTAAGTAGGGAATTTACTTGTTTGTTTGTTTGTTTTGTTTATATTAATATTATTATTTTTCAGATTAATGTGCTGCAGTCCAAGAGACGATCAGAAATCCTCAAATCGGTAAAATATTCTTACTCATGATTTATAATTAAGACTTAAGATTCATATTCTCATGTTAGTTGTATTATTAAACCTGTCGTCTGTTGTACAGATGCTGTCTTTCATGTACGCACACCTGACCTTCTTCCATCAAGGTTATGATCTCTTCAGTGAACTACAGCCCCTCATGAAACAACTGACCCAACAGGTACATCACATCTGTCTGTCTGTCTAACATACAGTCTGTTTATCTGTCTGTCATGCTATCTATCTATTTATCTCTGTGTGTCTGTCTGTTGTGCGATCTGTCTGTATATCATACGATCTGTCTGTCTTTCTGTCTGTCTTGTCTGTCTCTGTCGGTTTGTCTGTCTCTCAGTCTGTCTGTGCCTGTCTGTCAAATAATCAGTCTGTCTGTCTATCTAGCATACAATCAATTTATCTGTTGTGCCGTCTATCTGTCAATTGTATAATCTATTGTACGATCAGTGTGTCTGTCTATCATACAATCTATTGTACAATATATCTGTCTGTCTATCATGTGATATGTCTTTCTCTTGTACAGTCTGTCCGTCTATCTATCTTACAAGCTGTCTATCGTACAGTCTGTCTGTTGTACAAACTGACTGTCTGTCTTTCTGTCTCTGTCTGTCAAACGTACAGTTGCTCTGTTTGTCTGTCTGTCTGCTATTGTACGATCTCTGTCTGTCAGTCTGTTTGCATTTATACGATCTCTCTGGCTATTGTACGATCTCTCTGTTTGTCTGTCTGCTATTGTGCGATCTATGTGTTTATCGTAAGATCTCTCTGTTTGTCTGTCTGCTATTGTACGATCTATCTGTTTATCGTACGATCTCTCTGTTTGTCTGCTATTGTACGATCTATCTGTTTATCGTACGATCTCTCTGTTTGTCTACTATTGTACGATCTATCTGTTTACCGTACGATCTCTCTGTCTGTCTGCTATTGTACGATCTATCTGTTTATCGTACGATCTCTCTGTTTGTCTGCTATTGTACGATCTATCTGTTTATCGTACAATCTCTGTCTGTCTGCTATTGTACGATCTATCTGTTTATCGTATGATCTCTCTGTTTGTCTGTCTGCATACGATCTCTGTCTGTCAGTCTGTTTGCATTTATACGATCTATCTGGCTATTGTACGATCTCTTTCTCTGTCTGCTATTGTACGATCTATCTGTTTATCGTACGATCTCTGTCTGTCAGTCTGTTTGCATTTATACGATCTATCTGGCTATTGTACGATCTCTGTCTGCTATTGTACAATCTATCTGTTTATCGTATGATCTCTGTCTGTCAGTCTGTTTGCATTTATACGATCTATCTTGCTATTGTACGATCTCTGTCTGCTATTGTACGATCTATCTGTTTATCATACGATCTCTCTGTCTGTCTGCTATTGTACGATCTATCTGTTTATCGTACGATCTCTCTGTTTGTCTGTCTGCTATTGTACGATCTATCTGTCGGACGATCTCTCTGACTGTCTGATATTGTACGATCTATGTGTTTATCATACGATCTCTGTTTGTCTGTCTGCTATTGTACGATCTATCTGTCGGACGATCTCTCTGACTGTCTGATATTGTACGATCTATGTGTTTATCATACGATCTCTGTTTGTCTGTCTGCTATTGTACGATCTATCCGTTTATCGTACGATCTCTGTCTGTCAGTCTGTTTGCATTTATACGATCTATCTTGCTATTGTACGATCTCTGTCTGCTATTGTACGATCTATTTGTTTATCGTACGATCTCTGTCTGTCAGTCTGTTTGCATTTATACGATCTATCTTGCTATTGTACGATCTCTGTCTGCTATTGTACGATCTATTTGTTTATCGTACGATCTCTGTCTGTCAGTCTGTTTG
>NW_015544287.1:741750-755371 GCF_001515605.1 Sinocyclocheilus anshuiensis | reverse complement strand
TACGATCTCTGTCTGTCAGTCTGTTTGCATTTATACGATCTATCTGGCTATTGTACGATCTCTTTCTCTGTCTGCTATTGTACGATCTATCTGTTTATCGTACGATCTCTGTTTGTCTGTCTGCTATTGTACAATCTATCTGTTTATCGTACGATCTCTGTCTGTCAGTCTGTTTGCATTTATACGATCTATCTGGCTATTGTACGATCTCTTTCTCTGTCTGCTATTGTACGATCTATCTGTTTATCGTACGATCTCTTTCTCTGTCTGCTATTGTACGATCTATCTGTCTGTCGGAAGATTTCTCTGACTGTCTGCTATTGTACGATCTATGTGTTTATCGTACGATCTCTGTTTGTCTGTCTGCTATTGTACGATCTATGTGTTTATCGTACGATCTCTGTCTGTCAGTCTGCTATTGTACAATCTATGTGTTTTTCGTACGATCTGTCTGTCAGTCTGTTTGCATTTATACGATCTATCTGGCTATTGTACAATCTCTCTGTCTGCTATTGTACGATCTATCTGTTTATCGTACGATCGCTCATTCAGTCTGTTTGCGTTTATGCGATCTATCTGTCTATCATACAATCTCTCTGTTTGTCTGTCTGCTATTGCATAGTCTATGTGTCTATATTGTACGATCTATCTGTCTGTTGTACAGTCTGTTTAAATACAGATCTGTCTATCTATATTTGTTTATAATTAATTACTAATGGTGCTGCATTCATTTATACTAAGCATGTGCCAATAAATGCTTAGCATATGTACCAAATGTGCCAAAGCATGTGCCAAAATAGTGGTCAGATAATTTAATATTTTCTGTCTCTATGTAAAAGTGGAAGCCTGATTTCTGCACCAAACCAGCGTTTTCATTTTCACCCTGGAGAGCTGATGGGCACGTGAACCTTTGTTTCCTGTGGGCAAGAATGTGATGGGATTTTTGAGATGTGTGATTGGCTGCTGCTTACACAGGCCTTGCACTGGAAACAGGAAGTTAAATTGGGTGATTAAAGGGTATTCCCTGTCTGTGAGTTAAGTTGAGTGTGTTTGAGACGGAGTGGACGTGAAATATACAGCACAAGGTTATCAGGATTTGTTTTCTGCTGTCTGTCGGACATTATGAAGCTCAAAAGAGTGGAGCAATTATGTCGAGAGGTTTGGAGGAGCTGCTCGCAGGTCTGTGTTTCTGTTCATCATGGACTGCTTATGATACTTTGATATTTTCATTTTAGTTTGGACTGCTAATTTTTAATTAACAATAATATTATAATTAATTATATCGTGACCATAAATAAACAAAACAAATGAAAAAAATAGAATAAATAATAATATTAAAATAAAATGAAATAGTTTTGTAAAGTAATTCATACTTTTCTAAAATGTATAGGTGCTTCGTAAGTATTTCTTACTTTTTTGTAATCTGGCTGTGCTGTACTGAAAAAGCTTGTCCAAAAATAGCAGTATCATAGTTGTAACTTTTAGTCACATTAATGCATCTCATGATTGATTCATGCTCACAGGTTTTGTCAGGTGGTCAGTCTTTGTCAAGCACCTCTCGAGAGTGGAAACTTGAGGTTGTAACTGCGACAGAGAAAAACATTTCCCATCAGATATTATCAGCTGAGCATCTGCCCGCCTCTTTCCTGGCGGATCAAAACAAAGCGCTCGACCCAGATACCTCACGTGTGCTTTTATGTGACTTGTTTCCATGCATGATACGAGGGGATGGGTATCTGAACAAATACAGTGTAAAGAGAGTCTATTACAGTTCCTTTCCTCAACTTCCCCTATAGAAAAGAAACATAAGTGGTGTATTCTAAGGCAAGTTTCACTAGTATTATTGGTTTTGCATAGCGTTAGTGATTTGAATAGGCCCTTAAATGCTAGTTACTAAAAGTTGATAAAAAAGCTGATACAAAATCTTAAGTAATTTGAACACGTCCTAATGATGACAATCAGTGTTCCTGATTGTGACTATGAGCCTCTTAATTTTCTCACAATTTCTGCCTGATAAAATAGAGCTTAGCTTAACCATAAAAATGTAATTTAATTATGAAAATGCACATTTTATTACATGGCTTTTCCAGGTCTAGAAATCACACTTTTAAAATTACACTTCCTCATTTATCCAGGTTTTCCAAGAATCCTGGTTCTTTAAAAGGAATCGGCAGTTGTTGAGAGGATAAATTAAAATGAGAAATATCTTGACGTTGAGCTGTTTTAATACTTGTCTTGTTTTAAATCATTTTAAGTCATCTTGAGACCAACTGTTGCAGTCTTGACGGGTTTTTCTATTTAATAAAGCATGATCTGATGAGGTTGTTGAATAGAAAGTGAATGGATTGGGAATTTATATGGAAGTAGACTGTGAAATCACCAGTTTCATTTCACACGTCAGTTCAAGAGGTACTTCATCTACTGGATCATGATAACATCCATTTATATATCAATATTAAAGACCTAAACTTGGTAATAATCCACAGTTTAAAGTTGGATTCACTTCACTGTAGTGGAATATTCCCATAAATAAGTTTGGATTTGGTGATCAGAAATGAGTTTTACTGTTAAAAGCGCTCTTGAATGTGTTTAGCAGTGTGTAGTGGTGGTGAAGCAGTGTATTATGGTCCATCATCATCTTGGGATATGGGAAAATAATGAGGCAAGTTTTCCGTCCAGATGTAGGAAACCAGACCATCTTCAGATCACATGACTTTGTGTTTGAAGTGGATTTTCATTGGCAGCAATGCCTTTAGTTATTCCAGTTTTATAAAGTTCAGTACTGTTGGGTAAAGACGGCATCTCGCTAGCAGTCTTGAAAACATTCTTTGCCTTAATTAATAAATTTATTTTTTTAAATGAAGCAGAATTTTTAAAATGGAATATGCACCTGCTTCCAAATGACTCTGACTCCAGATTTCTCTTCCTGTCTTCACGCATGGAAACATCTGTAAGCCGTTTTCATGTCTGTCTTTCAGCTGGATCAGCTGGTGATGGACTCCACAAAAGAAAGGAAGGATATGGAGATGAAACACTCGACTATTCAACAGAAGGTACTCCAAACATTAATGACCCACAAACCCCAGGCCATCGCACACTGTATAGGGCCAGTCAGAAAATATGCATTGTTTAGAGCAACATGAGGCTTTGCAGCACACTGATGAAAGCTGAATCCAAGCAACAAAATCATGTTGAAACAGAATATCCTTCCCTACTCTCCTCTCCTCAGGGTTTGAGCTTTAGAAATGATCTAAAGTACACAAAGTGAAGTTTTTGCCTGATATACTGTGCACAGGTTTATGAATAAACAAAGTAATAAAGTTGCTGTTATTACAGTAGAGCCATTCATCTTTCGGTAGATTAGGACCGAATCCTCACCCATGGCACGTGCAAGTGTGTTTTATGTAGTAGTAGGGTTGTGAGGATAGCAAGATTTCAGTAGTCAATACCAGTTCTGCTGAAATGTCATTATTCTTACCACAGCAGTTTACAATACATTGGCTAGTGCTTTAAAAATTGTGTAAATGTGCAAATTACCCCTAAAGGTGCGGTGTCGTTTTCCTTTGCATGGTGAAATAGAGAATTTCAACAAATTGAACCCCATTCAACAGAACTGAACACAAGTGGAAAGCCACATTGCACGTTTTTCTGTGAAATTGAGAATTGTGAGGGTCTTCTGGTGGCAAAATTTGGTAATTCTCAATTTTGCCAAAAATTTCATCATGTGGATTTCAAATTTGGTTCATATTTGTTAATCATTGAACGGTTTGCCTAGTTATCCCATAGAAAGCAGATTGCTTTTGAAGATGTAGGGGTGTGCGATATTTATAATCTACTATTATATCGTAATTGTTGTTTTAACGATGTGCGAGCTGACATTATCGAGTATGTCACTCGCTTTGCAAAAAACAAACAAAAACACATCGGTCCAAAAGCATTCACTGCGTGATGAAGCCTATTGGAATGCAGTTAGAATTAGGGTTGTGACAGTGAGGAAATTTTCCCACCGGTTAATCGACGAGTGACAACACCGGTAATACCGGTATCACCGTTGGGGTGGGGTGTTAGTTCGTTTGAGTTTCCCTCTTTTCCCTCGCTTTCAAATAGCTTGTAAAAGTGCCGTGCATATTTTACTTTCACTTTCAAATTAGCGGCAACTGCCGCAATTCGGCGTCAAGCAATTGTTCGTTTGAGTTTTCCCTCTTTTCCTCTGATTTCTTGGCTTTCAAATAGCTTGAAAAAGCGCTTTACTTTCACTTTCAAATTAGGGGCAATTCAGCATTGATTCAATCAAGCAACAACAACGTCAAACTCAGAACTTTTATTAACAAAACTAATAAAAATACACCATATAGGCCTATGCCTAATAAAATAACAAATTACTTAGGCTACACAAAGTTTAAATAGGTATATAAAACTGAAAATCAGCTAACACTGTGGAACCAAATAAATAAGAAATATAGAACGTTTATTAGCAAAACTAATAAGAAAGCTTGGAGGCACGGCATATACACCTTGATGTAAAATAAAATAAACACAGTTTAAATAAAGTGATCAGTAAACACTGTGCAACCAAATAAATAAGAAACGAATGTTTAAAAAAACTTCCAGTCAATAGGCTTTTCAAAATAAAAAATATTGCCAAACAGGCGCCTTTGCATTTCCTTTCTAAACAATCTTCTGCCATCGTCTTGTCTTTCTCACCTCACTCTTGTCAGTCAGCTCGACTCACTCTCCTCACGTGATAAATAAAATCTGACTCCTGCTCCGCGGTGCACTGTTGTTCGCGCACGGTCCGGCACGCTGCATTGAGCGTTTAGTTTTTAAAAGTGTCTGTCCTCTAACTGAACTAGGCTAAATGATTTTTGTTACTATAAAAAAATCTAAACAACGGTGGGGGCGGTGCCGCGGTAGGCAAACGTAACCGGTGTAACCGAAAACACCGTCTATCGCAGCAAGCCTAGTTAGAATGATGTCCGATGTTTTTATGAAAGCAAAAATATAGCCTTGTATAGGTTTTTGTTTTTATATATAGAAGATATGATGCTATCACACAAGTAAGAGTGCCGTTTACCAAATATCAGTGCGCGAGCGCGACACAATATTGTCAGGGTTTTTTGTTTGTTTTTTGTTTTTGTTTCGCCAATGAAACGGAGCAGAACATTTGTGCATCTCAGAGCAACAGTGATGTTTCTTTGTTAATGATTCTTTTTTTTAACAAATCAATTGAGTCAATGATTCAATTATCCATTTATAAAGACAGCCACTTGCATTGTTTCTAAATGAATCAGTTGTTTTGAATGAATCGTTTGAATGAACGATTTAACGAATCACTGATTAAGACAGGGACTTGTCGCCACCTACTGGTGGTTTTAGTGTCATGTCTATTTATCCATGACGGGCCTAAACAAGCCAAGGTATTGGCATAAAAATACACTCAGCAAAATATCCTTCAATTATCGTTATCGAAAAAGTCCAAAAATATATAATTGTTTGTCAATATCACACCCCTACCTCGTCGTGCTTTATGCGTCACTATCCTATGGACACGCGACCTTGTTTGTTTGCGAAATGTTTACCAAATACCAATTGAAATCTCTATTTAATATTGTAAATGCTTCATTTATGTCCTGGAGACGCTTGATAAAACACTGAATTAGTGTATATTCATCTATCACTCCATAATGATTCATGCGCTTGTGCCACAGTGCAGCTTGTTCTTCAGCTCATGTGAAGTGTGACTCTGTCTCTGTATTTGTGTTGTCCTCCTCCTCTCTCTCACTCACTCATTCACTCATCCTCTCTCTCTCTCTCTCTCTCTCTCTGGCTGTGTTGGCAGTTGTTAACCTGCTCTCTCTTCTTTTCTGACTGCTCATATGAGGCCGTGCTGCAGGTGAGTCTGTCCCTTCTATATGTATCAGAAATTACAATTATTTGTAGAAATTACAGAAATTACTGTCCCTTCTGCCTCTCCGTCTGAATGCTGCATGAATCACCATTACACTGATACCTGCGTTAATTATGTTCATTAGACATTCACTTTTATGTCAGTAGCTCATTTTATATGTAATCAAAGCAAAGGATTGTAATTTGATTGTAAAAACCTGGAAGAAAATGCTTTAAAAACACATTGAAGTTTGTTAATCACTGTTGTACTTGAAGGAGAAAATAGTCCAAACAGAAGTGAACCAAAGCGCACCGCGACTGTGTAAATGTTTAATGCTCTGCTGGGATTGGTGGATCCAACACATGAGCCACAGTTAATGAATTCATTCATCGACCGCACACACACACACACACACACACACTCACACATGCTAGAGCTTTCCTGAAGGGGAGGAGCCAGCAATAGATAATAAGGCTAATGCCCGGCTCAGTCTGCATATACATGGATGTACATAAACACACACAGTGCGTAGAGGCTCAGTGATGGTAGACGACCCTGACAGGACAGTCACAATAATGATTGGGAGTTAGATGCAGCGTCACTGCTCACACACACACACACACACACACACACACACACACACACACTGCTCTGTCCGGCATGAAGATCTTCAGCAGGTTTCACTATGTGTGGTATCTGGTGAGTCAGTCGTTTTTAATAGTTCATGTTAATATTCTTTGTCTCTTTTGACTTTGAGCGATGATGAATGTGAATGTGACATCTTTTATGTATCTACTGATCAAATTCTATGGCTGTGTTTGAATGAATATCAGTTTAATGGTCAATAACTAATACGGATGTCCGATATGATAAAGAGATGATAACATTATTTTGAAGAATAATTTCAATTTAATAACTCAAAGAATGTCAGCTTTGTGACCACCAAGTAAAATACAGTAATATATATATATATATATATATATATATGAATTCATGTTCCATTGTCACTTAATGTGGACACATTTTCAGTCAAATAAATAATTGTATTATTTTATTATGCTTACTTTATTAATCTATTTAAGAATTATTTAAGAATTTCAGCCTTTTAATTATACTTTTTTTTCTTGGTATTATCATGACAGTTTTGACTTGCAAAAAAAAAAATCATGCTTATCTTAGAATTGTTTTAATTCTATTTAAGAATTATTAAGAATTCCAGCCTTTTAATGTTTTACTTTGTTACAATTATGACAGTTATAGACTTCATTTGTTTTATTGCAAAAATGGAAAGTATGTTCATTCAAAAAATCATCATGATCTTCAGATCACTGACCCTCAAACTTATTCCACTTCATTTAAGTATTTATAGTATTCAGTATTAATAGTTGGAAGAGCTGCAGGTACGGTAAGTTGCTCTGTGCGTTGATAACAGCTGTAGCCCCATTCTTTGGTCCCGGCACCCTAAATATATTAAGCGGCCCGGCTCATGTATCAGATCATGGCTGCTTGATCAAGTTACAGAGAAATGGAAACCAAATCTGCTTTTTTAATAACAGTCGGTGCTGTTGTGTTCATTTTGCTCGCCCTGCTGTAAACATACAAGCCAAGGGTCATACTGAAGGTCGTGGTCTGTAGTCCACTTAGAGATTAATTTTTTAGATAGATCCAAAAAAGTGAAAAATAGCCCAGTTCTGATAGCTTTTACACTGATACTGGTCTTAAAAGTGGATTCAGATCTCATTTTAGCCCACTTCCGGTCTCAGTCCACTTTCCATTCACACTGCAGATTTGTTGTAACTCTTTTTTGTAACTCTATTAATTCATAGTATTATTATTTTGCTGTTATTTAATTTTTTTATATTTATTTATGTATTTATTTTATGTTTATTATTGACTTTTTTTGTTTTTTTACAAAAATAATGCAATATAAATTGTGCAATAGTTACATATTTCTGCAACATTAATAAGGCTGGCCACATAAACCCTCAGGTTATTAGTTTGATAGCTGAAATATGACCTTTGGAGTTTCTCTGTCTGTTTTACAGAAACATTTCTTGGTAACACTTTACAATATGGTCCAATTTGTTACCTAATTTGCATAATTCATGCATTAGGTATCAACAGCAAGCAGAAGATCTGTACAGCATTTATTAATCTAAATGAATGTTCATTTATAAATATGCTATTTTTATTCACATTTGTTCATAAAAAAAGCACATTTTTTTAAATTTGACATTTTAAAATGTATGATTTATATGTACAAAAATCCTAGATTAATAAATCTTGTAAAAAATATTGTTGTATTAAGTATGTATTATCAAGTACTGTAATCTGTTAGTATTGTTGTATTATATTATTAGTGTTTTTTTCTTCTCATTGTGTCTCATTACTTTTCTCTGGTAGCATGTAAAAAGGAAACATTTGAATTGTTTGAATTGTTATAATTAAAATACAGTGAGCATTACACTCTCAAGCATGCTTAAAGAGGGGCTGAATTATTTCAGATCATTCACTAAGGCAAAATTCATGCTAACCGTTCTCAAACTCCTGAAATTAACCAAAACTGCCCCAGTTTAAGTTTTCTGTAGGTGGCTTTGAAGAAAGAGTCTGCTAAATGGTCGACTGTGTGTCTTCTGGTTTGTGGGTTCTGTTCTCCGCTGTACACCGGAGATGTGATGTAAGATCTGTTAGTAGTGCGGTCTAGTGCAGATCAGACTGGATTCCCGCAGCAGCATGCAGGTCGGGCTGTAAACGAACCTCCTCTACTAGTATGTCACTCTTATCTGTCTTCAGCTGCTTGAGCTTTCACAGGCAAAAACACAGGATTCAGTGACGCTCTAGTGTTACTGGGGCTCTGCTAGTCTGAGCTCAGCCGGTCTCACATGACATCTACAGGAAGCAGGATCTTTGATTGTTCTTGTGGTGAACACCAACCAGTGGCCAGAGCGGCGTATCATGATTTCTTACAGTACTGTGATGTTATGCCCAGATAAATTCACCATATGTAGAGCTAATTATTGGTGGTTTTGATCTTAGTTGTAAGTTTTGGTCTGTTGGTTTTAGTTTATAGTCTGAAGGTGTCACACTTACAGTTTCTCAGCAAAATTTTGTCAACAAAACCCAGTCTTTTCAAACAGAATCTGAGCAGTGAAAAGTTTATTGGGAGAGCACTGACGTTTTGTGAGGAAACACAAAGTTAATTTTTTTAGTACAGTAGAACAGTAGTTTTTTTGTTTTTGTTTTGTTTTACACAAAATTTTACTAATGTGATTAATGTTTCAAGAAATATTTCACTAGAAAATCCTGTCATTTTACTCATGTTGGTCCAAACCAGTTTAACTTATTTTCATCTGAGGAGCACAAAAGAAGAGCCTTTGAAGATGTTCATGCTGCTCCATTCCATAACACAATGTAACAAAAATGTGTTTCCCTTAAAGTGCCTTGAATATTACCTTTCATGCAGTGTGTCATGTAGCTGTATGTGAACATAAACTATCTGCAAATTTGTGAAGCTGACATTGCGCGATAAATAAAGTTATTGCCTATCAAAAAAAAAAAGAGTCGGCTCGCAATCGCCTAAACGAGTCGTCATGAATTCGAATCTTATTCTGTTACGGCTCTACGTCACGAAGTAACACATTTGCATAATGTCCGCCCACGTTCTACGTCGCCATCTTGCTCGCCCACAAACAGTAAAATTTCCGTGTGGTTAACATCAGACGCTGTATCCTACGCTGTAAGAGTAAATTTGTTTTATCACATCTTATAATTACCACAAACTTGTTAACACTTGACACTTACCACTGAGAAACGTCCTGCTCCAGAGAATCAGTCTCTTGTCGATCAGCCAGTTCAACCGTTTCATCATCAGACTCCGGCTCGAATTGGTAAGGTACAATCGATACCATCTTCTCTATGTATTGACAAGTCTCCAGGGCTGTCATTCCGTCATGGCAATGTTTCGTTTCCGACACGCGCTGTACGCGGTAGACCAATCCAATAGAGCCAATCTCTCTACGGCTCTGGACCAATCACAAAGGACTGCGCCATCTGACCAATCACAGCAGTGAGGGCTCACGGAAAGGAGGGGTTTAGAGAGACTGATTCTTTGAACTGCTTCGCACGAGTCGTTTACGAATCATTTAGAAATGAAGTAAAATTAAATCTATTTTTTTGAGAAAACGAATGTGTTTTTTGACCTTGCATGCATGTAAACCTGTTTTAGGACACTCATAAAACAATATAGCAACATTAAAAATGGCATAATAGGGGCACTTTAAATGTTTTATGGTTCTTCTGTAATTCTTTGGTGCTAATTATTATTTAACTATTTATTTTCACTTGGCATCAATATTTAGGAAAATATTTAGGTCAGGAAAATTTTAGAACTTCTATCATTAATTGTGAAACATTGGATTAGTACAGATAAGTTTAAAATTTTGCTTGTGGTTTTTTTTTTTTTTTTTGCTTTTGTTTCTGTGACATTCTGTAATATTCTGTTTACAGAATATCATTGTGGGACTAGTCACAAAAGGCAAATCATCCAACGTACACTTCTGAAGTTTTGGAAGACTCACTTTTGTTAACTGCTTATGTTAAACTTGTTGTTAGCTCAGTATTATGCATGTACCATGTAATTTTATGCATGAGTAATAACGGATGGAGTTGTCAGTATATATATATATATATATATATATATATATTAGCATTGTTAATGATACACAAGAAGTCATGCGATTTTCGTATGCAACATGTCAAACTTCATAAAGAAACATTAAAAATAAAAGCGAAGTAAAACTTTTATAAAACATAGTTTCACTGTGAAATAAAAGTGAATAGATATTGGGCTTTTGAGCTTCAAAATAACAAAGAAAACATCATAAAAGTAGTCCACTATATTCTGAAAATCTCCCCTTCTGCTGGCGCGCTCAGATAAAATATTACTTTATTAGACGGGCTGTGTACATTTGTAAATGTAACATTTGGTCATGTGACGCTCAAGAGCCAATCATGTTTGGCATCGATATACTGTCAAATGGCATTGATTTGCCATTTCTGCTGTTTGTATGACTTTTGTACTAGTTTCAGAAATGTAAAAAAAAAAAAAAAATCCAGTCCGTTTTTCTTGAAAGAATTAAAGTCATTATGAGTTTGGAACAACATGAGGGTGAGAAATTGATGAACGGATGAACAATGCCTTTACATTAACCTTGAATGCAGTTTAAGTCACTTTGGATAAAAGGGTCTGCCAAATGCTGTAATGTAAATATAAAGATCTGGGATGGTAACCAGAAGGTTGTAGGTTTGAATTCCATATAGTAATTAAAATGTTATAGCTGTTCACTTCAGGTTTCTTCAAGATCTGACAGTTGCTAAGTTCAAGAGTCTTGATGATCATAGCAATATTAATAACCTGACTAGATAAGGGAAAAAATGGTTGTAATGTTTCTGCAGCCAATCAGTTTATTTTATCAAATAATTGGGTGTGCATCATGTGGGATCAGCCTAAATGTGTGTGGAGTGTTTATACAGCATGCGTATTAAATATAGATATTGACTAATAATTACTGTATTAACGCCTAAGAAGCTCAGTTCAACAAGTTTGATTTCCTGCCTTTTTTGTGCTCAGGACTTCTCAAATGACGACACCAAGCTGGGGTACAATGTGGACGCAGAGAATGGGATCGTCATGGAGGGATATCTGTTCAAGAGGGCCAGCAATGCCTTCAAAACCTGGAACAGGTCTGAGACGAGACAGAAAATCATACTGTGTCCACTTACAGCAGTAACTAATGGCCTATTTACTGGACAGCTCCAGGTAATCACGTATACATTGTTTTCTTTGCAGGCGATGGTTCTCGATTCAGAACAATCAGCTAGTGTACCAAAAGAAATTTAAGGTAAACATAATATAAAGAACACAAGTAATTCTAGCTTCAGCTGTGCGTTCAGCACTCTTTGCGGCGTGTTATTTCAGGATAACCCTACGGTCGTGGTGGAAGACTTGCGCTTGTGCACTGTCAAACACTGCGAGGACATCGAGCGCAGATTCTGCTTCGAAGTGGTTTCTCCAACAAAGTGAGTATAAGCACACAATTCTGATTCTCATAGCAGTTATGCTGCATGTTTGCAGGGAACACAAGCCACATTTACTGTTTGAACAGCTGAATTACTTAAACAGAAAACTAACACGCTTTAATTATTTGATTATTTAAATGGTAAGTGTCATTTCTGTGCCACTAGTATCAAATTAATAACTGTTTTGGAACAAATTTGCAGTTGTTAATTTAATGATATCTATTTATTTATTTATTTATTGCTACATTGCTGAGATGGTGGAAATTATTGGGAATAAAACACCAGTGTATAAGTGTAACTACTGAAAATAGTTCTCACTAATTGAAATCAAGCTGAAATAAAATAGTTAATAAATGGTAAACAAATAAAATAAAATCTATAAAATAAAATATAAATGTTAGATTGAAAAAAAAAAATGAAAATGAGAAACGTTGCCCTAGAAACAAAGTAAAATTTGAGTTAATTACTAAAATGACTAAAACCGAAATTAATTGTTTAAAAATAATAATAATAGTAATAAAATGACGAAAGCAAACTAAAACTAAATTTAAAATGAAAACTGAAAATAAGAAAAGTGATTTCAGAATATAAATAAATACTACAATAGTATAAAAATAATACTAAAATATTAAATATAGATTAAAATGTTATATTTCACTTTAAAACAAGACAAAAAACTGATTAGTATGATTATTTTTCAGTGCATATGTGACACTGTACATATGATTGTTGTTGTTTCTGCTAAAGGAGCTGTATGATGCAAGCGGACTCTGAAAAACTCAGGCAGGCCTGGATCAAAACCGTCCAAAACAGCATCGCCACAGCCTTCAGGGACAAAGCAGAGGACGCCGAGGTACTGCAGTTTCTATTTCATCCAGCTAATTAACGGCAGGCTAGAGATGCTAATGACGGCGGCCAGCGCTTTGATAACAGTGCGATGTGTTTGGCAGAAGATGGACAGAAAGTCGTCTGCATCTTCAGGCAGCTTGGACTCAGGTGGCGAGGTGAAGGAGAGGAGTCTGAAGGGCGAGAGCGCGCTGCAGAGGGTCATGGCCATCGGCGGGAACAGCAGCTGCTGTGACTGTGGACAGCCGGAGCCACGCTGGGCCAGCATTAACCTGAGCATCACGCTCTGCATCCAGTGCTCGGGCATACACAGGTGAGTGTGAGTGTGAGTGTCTGTGTCTGTGTCTGTGTCTGTGTGAGTGTGAGTGTCAGTGTCAGTGTGAGCCTCTGTGTGTGAGTCTGTGTGTGCGTGTGTGAGAGTGTGAGAATGTGTCTGTGTCTGTGAGTGCCTGTGTGTGTGAGAGTGTGTGTGTGTGTCAGTGTCTGTGTGTGTGAGTGTCTGTGTGTGTGAGTGTCTGTGTGTGTGTGTGTGTGTGTGTGCGCGTGTGTGTGCCTGTGTGTGAGTCTGTGTCTGTGTGAGTGTCTGTCTGTGTGTGTGTGCCTGTGTGTGTGTGTGTGTGCGCATTTTTGTGACAAATGAGGACATAAATTTCTATAATGACAAAGGTATAACATAGGTATTACAAGGAGAAGGTGACTTTTCAGGACATTACCCCATGTCCCCACTTTTCAAAACGCTTATAAATCACCCAGAATGGAGTGTATTGAAAATCTGAAATAGCACAAAGTTTCCTGTGAGGGGATGGTTTA
>NW_015544287.1:739039-741365 GCF_001515605.1 Sinocyclocheilus anshuiensis | reverse complement strand
GTACAGTATAAAAACCATTACGCCTATGGGATGTCCCCACTTTTCACAAAAACAAACCTGTGTGAGTGAGTGAGTGTGCCTGCCTGCGCGTGTGTGTGTGTGTGTGTGTTTGTTCGACCGCAAGTATTAGGGAAGGTTTTGTGTGTTTTATTACAAATGCTGGGGTTTTGTTTGTCAGGAGTCTTGGCGTTCATTTCTCGAAGGTCAGATCTCTGACGCTGGACACGTGGGAGCCTGAACTGCTCAAGGTGAGTCTGGAGACGCGAGGCTTCGCTCCTGACACGATGAACATACGGATGGACAGATGTTTGTTAGAGAACATAAACATCTGTCCAGATCTTAATTTCCATTAAAAAACATGTTTTATTATAACAAAACATTTGACAAGATGTTTTTTTTTTTCTCTTCTCATTCCAAGATTGTCTAGCTTTCTAATAAAAAATAAAACCTTCAGTTCTTATATATGAATGAATAATACAATTATTTTTGTATAGCTGATGTGTGAGCTGGGAAATGGTGTCATAAATCATATTTACGAGGCTCGGCGAGAAGAGTTAGGAGCCAGGAAACCACAGCCAGGAGATCCCAGGTACTGCACTGGAATTATTTTATTATTTTTTATTATTTTGTTTTAATTATTTTTTTATTTTTTTTTATTTTAGAAATGAATACTTTTATTCAACAAGAATGCATTAAACTGATCAAAAGTGCTAGTAAAGACACTTTTGTTACAAAAGATTTCTATTTCAAATAAATGCCGTTCTTTTGAACTTTCTATTCATCAAAGAATCCTGAAATATATCATGGTTTCCACAACAATATTTACTAACACTGTTTTTAACATTGATAATAATCAGAAATGTTTCCTGAGCAGCAAATCAGCATATTAGAATGATTTCTGAAGATCATGTGACACTGAAGACTGGAGTAATGATGCTGAAAATACAGCTGCGCATCACAGAAATAAATGACATTTTGCTATACAGTGGAGATCAAAATTAAAGAACAACCTACAGTTTCCTAAATTTCAAGGTCACTGCTTAGTTCTATTTGAAGTTATTCTAACAGGAGTAGGAGGAGTAGAAGAGCAGTTTTTTTAAGCACATTTCATAAATTAATTGTATTCTGAAGCACAGTATAAAAACTTAAATGAGATATTGGAAAAATAACTCAAAATTTAATTTAGAGAACATTTACGGATACTTCCAAGCTATCGGTGTTAATCTGGCACCTGGTGCTAATTTCCTTAATTGTCTGACAAACCCTATTTAACAGGCAGCATTCCTCTAATTTTCACTGAGATTGGGCCGCTCTAAGGTGACTGAAAGCCTGCGACCAGGAGGCTGTCTAGATGAAGGCCAAAGGGACGACCCTTTCAGCCACTGCAGGAGAAGCTGGTCATTCTAAATCTGTGATTTGTAGAATATTGCAGCTTTACAATGACACTAATTCATCTGGTTGTCCACGTAAGACAAATGCAGGAGAAGACAGGATAATGCAGAGACTCTCAGTAGGGAATCGGTTCAGCACTGCAGCTGGAATTGCTCGTCAGTTCAGCGCTGAACAGAGTAAGGTTCTGTCTCGGCACGTTTAAGAGAAACCGGACTGAAAGCACACTCTGCAGTGACCAAGCCTCTCATCTGCAGAAAGAATCAAAAGGCTAATAAACAATATTTCAGAAAAAATCATTTATAGATTGTTCTCTAATTTTGATCTTCACTGTATATTCACATAGAAATCAACTATTTTAAATTGTAATAATATTTAACAATATTACTGTTTTTACAGTACTTTTAAAGACTTATTTAAAAAGTTAAGACATCTTACTGGACACAAACCTTTGAACAGTAGTTTGAGCATTATATATATATTTTATATAGTCGCTTACAACCTTAAAAAAAAATGCTTATTGTCCTTTTGAAATGAGCCTCAAGTTAGAGACCTGCACTGGGAGGACCGCGGGACCCAACCCAACAGGGTGCGGCGCAGGACAACTCTTGATGGGCGAGTGCGGGTGCGGGCGGGAAGAGACTCGTGTGTGCGGGATGCGGGAGAATAAAATGATTCGCGGGACTCCCGCAAAATAGAAATGATCTAAACATAAAGTGTTTAAAACATATAAATTGTTATTTATCTGTTGCACAAAAGCAAAAAGAACAACTAATATTAACATTAAAATGATTGACCATGCGCAAGCTAGGCATAGTTTCTATTTATAACACGTGTTTAAAAGGTTGCGCAATGTAGCCAATCACAGACTCAGCTGTTGATTTCTGGAACGCAATGGCCAATCAGAGGTGATTAAGTTAGAATCTACTCACCGCAG